>NW_027468565.1:29570630-29590600 GCF_046254945.1 Alosa pseudoharengus | reverse complement strand
CAGTACCTCGGTTTGATTTAATAAAGATGAGGCAGTACCTGGCGTGGTAGCCATGTGTTGCAGATTTGGACCTTGTCTAACCTTGGGCTCATTTGGCTTGCCAAAATAAAAATATTGTCTTTAGTGTTTCACGGTAGAAGTCCGCTGACATGGACAGAGATGAAGCTCAAGGACGACAACATGAGCAGAAGAGAAAAAGAGAATCTGAAGATGTTCCCACTGTTCTGGAACTCTCTGTGTTTCGCCTGACTTGCGTGGAAACGCAAAAGGCTCACAGGACTAATATCTTAAACTGCCAGAGCCATCAAGCTGGGAGTCCGAAAAGTGAGACAGCAGAAGGAGGAGGAGGAGGAGGAGGTGGAGGAGGAGGAGGAGGAGGTGGTGGTGGATGGGGAGGAGGAAGACGAAGAGGAGGAAGCCTGGCACTAGACAACGGTACAGATCCCAGGGGGAGTTTTAGGTCATGACAAAAGACCACTGAACTGGCTAAATAAAAATAAAGCTCCTTCATTGGAACCCGCATTCTCCCATGCCGTGCGTCCAATACGATTAGCACTCACACTTGCATAATATGCTTATGGCCTCACAATAGGCCACTGTTGGGGGACTGTTGGAGCGAGTCAGTTATTACAGCCACTGGGCCGTGATAATCTACTTTTTAATGAAGGGGGGGAAATTCACTGAACTTTGCAAGTGAGGAGGGAAGAGACAGCAAAGTGGAGAGCTGGAGAGAGAGAGAAAAAAAAAGAGAAAGAGGGAGAGAGAGAGATATAGATAGATAGATACTTCCACACAATTACTTAGAGGCTCTGAGGCATTTCACTCCTGACACATGCGCATGCATGCACGCACGCACGCACGCACGCACGCACGCACACATAGAGGCAGCAGACCGGGCGGATAAAAGGGTAGAATGTAAGCGATCCTCTCGCCAACCCTGGAAGATAAAAGATATGATAAACGGGGACCGTGGCAGTGGCGGTGCGCTCCTATAGGTCGACGTCCAGGCAGAGGCATGATCATCAGATCCAATTGGAGACGGACGGCAGTGAGGACGAGGCCAGGGCCTGGGGGGATCGATGGGGTGGACGGGCGGACACTGAGATTAGCGGGTCGGTGCTGGTTGAAAGGCCGGTTGGGCTTAACAGACGAGTGGGAACAGGGATTACAGTCAATGTCATCATCACCTCCACATGCCTGTGCAAGGGGTCTGACGCTACGCTTCATGCCTCCCTCTCACACACACACACACACACACACACACACACACACACACACACACACACACACACACACACACACACACACAACACACACACACACACACACACACACACACACACACACACACACACACACACACACACAGTCATTCTGATGCAGAAACAGATATGTGCACACACACAGAGAAATACAGATAGAGAAACGAATATGCACAGACACACACACGAGTGCATTCGCATAGATCGATCCTGACATTGGTATGTCTGCACACACACAGACACACACACCTCAAAGGATTGCTGTACATGTGTCATGATTAGAGATGATTATCCACTCTCGTAGTCTCTCTCATCACTCACATTAATAATCCCCTAATCACATTCCTTATAGTGGGGGGAGAGAGAGAGAGAGAGAGAGAGAGAGAGAGAGAGAGAGAGAGAGAGAGAGAGAGAGAGAGAGAGAGAGAGAGAGAGAGAGAGAGAGAGAGAGAGAGAGAGAGAGAGAGAGAGAGAGAGCAGGTGGAGGTCTTTTCTTCCCTCTCTCCCTCTCCCTCTCTCTCTCCCCACACTTTCCACTGAGCCTCTCTGGGAAAGCACACAACCGACATCCAGTTTGAGTCATGGAAAAAAACCAGTCCTAAGAGCCAGCAACTTCCAGGACGTTTATCTCTATCAACACATGTATTTCTGTCACATTCGCCCTGCCTATTTGCGATGACAACGGAAATATCCGTGAAACACTTCGCACATGGTGCGTGTGTATGTGTGTGTGTCTGTGTGCGTCTGTTGTTCCTGGCACGGAACTTAAGAGGCCAGAGGCGACAGCTGAGGGATGCGTCCATAAAACGGGACATGTGTGTGTGTGTGTGTGTGTGTGTGTGTGCGTGCCACGAGGGAGAACGTCGCAGCGCTGGCAGCGACGCCCGTGACACCGACATCGACAGTCGAGTGCAAACGACACATGCTCACGGTGTCACCGGCGTGCCTGTGTCTGTGCCTGTCGCTCGTCACCGTGGCTCGTCACACGTGTTTCATAAACAGCAACACTCCTGCTGAGGGGAGGCTGAGGAGACGAAGGCTGCACATCGAAAACACATCTGCTCCTGCTGCTGAACGGCAGAGCCGGCGACAGCCAAGACGAAAGAGATGTTACGAGAGGGGAGGGAGGGGGGGAGGGGAAAAGGGGAAATATGGGTCTGCGTGTGTGTGTGTGTGTGTGTGTGTGTGTGTGTGTGTGTGTGTGCGTGTGTGTGTGTTCTCAGCCAGGGAACTATGACATGCTTTACAGACAATAAAGGCAACAAGTCGTTTGCACCTTTTCAGCAGAGATGGACCCCATGGCGCTTCACCAAATGATGAGCAGAAAGCCCTCTGTCTCTGCAGCACACAGCCAGGCCATCATGGCTACTGCATTACACTAATCTACTGATGCATTATATGAACTCCCACCCCACTCACAAACAAAACCCCTCTACTCCATTACAAGAACATACCATCCTGCAAGCATACTCAATATTCATGGGGGAAAAAAAGCAATAATGAGGAATGTTTTTCATACTTTTCCATAAAGTGTGTGTGTGTGTGTGTGTGTGTGTGTGTGTGTGTGTGTGTGTGTGTGTGTGTGTGTGTGTGTGTGTTAGGCAGACTCTCCACAGCTCCTGTGGCCAATGTACACAAGTGAGCTTTCAGTGGCAACATGGTTTTTGAAAGGACATAGGACCTTGGAACCCTGCAGTGTATATGTGTGTGTGTGTGTGTGTGTGTGTGTGTGTGTGTGTGTGTGTGTGTGTGTGTGTGTGTGTGTGTGTGTGTGTGTGTGTGTATGGAAGTGTTTTAAGACAGCTGGAAATCTGAAGCCTGTCTGAGAGGGTGAATGATGCTCGTGTGTGAGTCTCTTCACAAGCAATAGAATGTGTTTCTCGGCTGAGTGCCTGGAGACTGGATAAAATAACTACAAACCCTGTGTGTGTGAGTCTGTGTGTGTGTGTGTATTTGTGTTTTTGCACTTGTATACTACCTTGTGTGCATTACGTGCCCGAGTACTCGAGCTTACTTGTACTTGTGAGCTTACAATCTGCTACTTATCATCTCTTTGGAGTATATTGTGTGTCTACCCCAGCTCTCTCGCTCTCTCTCTCTCTGTTTATCTATCTCTCTCTCTCTCTGTATGTGTCTGTGTTGTACTAAAACCAGCTGAGTGCCTGCAGCTACACTCATCATCCCATGCCAGGCAGCTTTCCCCCCGTACAGAGAGAGTCCAGACAAGACCACCCTCTGGCAATGATGAGTGTGTTAGTGTCTGTGTGTGTCTGTGTGTGTGTGTGTGTGTGTGTGTGTGGCTATCCTCCTCTGCCCCCTATGCCACTTTCAACTCCCTGCTGATGGTCTCTGGCCTACAGCTCACTCACACATATGTACATGCACACACACGCACACACACACACACACACACACACACACACACACACACAGACTCAATCACATGCTGCTACCTGGCAATGAGACAAACACATATGTCATCTCTCTCTTTCTCCCTTGCTCTCCCTCTGCTCTCTCTATCTCTCTCTCCCTCCATCTCTCTCAGTCTCTTTCTCTCCCTTTCTATCTCTCTCTCTCTCCCTCCCTCCCTCCATCTCTCCCCCTCTCTCTGCTGCAGGGCGGGACCTCCACCCGGTTAAGTGGCTCCACATGTGCGATGGAGCTCTGCGGCTCCTCTGGTTACGTGTCCGCCCGGCACACTGGGCTGCACTGGGCTGAACTGGGCTGCACTGGGCTGCGCTGGGCTGCACTGCGCTGCACTGGGCTGAACTGAACTGGGCTGCACTGGGCTGCACTGCGCTGAACTGAACTGGGCTGAACTGGGCTGCGCTGGGCTGCACTGGGCTGGGCTGCACTGCGGCGTCACCGCTGGGGAATGGGGCCAGCCTGCGTCAGGGCCCTGAGCTCAATGGCTAACAGAGGCAGCGCTGTCTGCACGCAAGGGCCAGGGCCACTACACTCACCCAGAGAGAGAGAGGGGGGGGAGTAGGAGAAATGGAGGAGGGAGAGAGAGAAAGATGGGGGAAGAAAGGGGTGGAGGGGGTAGAGAGAGTGATGGGGGGAACATTAGGAGTGGAGAGGGAGAGAGAGAGAGATGGGGGGAAGAAAGGGATGGAGAGGGGAGAGAAGGGGGAAAATAATATCTAGTGTCAGAGGAATTGAATGGAAGTATTGAGTGACGGAGAGAGAAACTGAGAGCAGAGAGGGAATCAGAGTGTGAATGAAAGAGAAAAAAAGTGAAAAATCGAAGAGTAGAAGAGTGAAAACGCTTGAGCAGGCCGGGACCAAAACGAGGCTGACGGCGGCAGGCAGGCGAGCGAGCGACAGGAAGCACATTAGCTTCCCTGATCCACCCAAAGCTCCTTGTGAGGAGGATAATCTGCGGCAGCCATTATCTCTGTGGTAAACAAACACACATATCTACCTAAAACCACACACACACACCCACACCCACACACACACACACACATGCTCACTCTTCTCCAAACATGTGGCTCTGCCTTTGCACACAGTCTGTTGCTCTTCATGGCAAAAACACATCCACAATCTCTCCCTCTGGCCATTGAGGGGCCTGGCACAGAGCTGCGTGGTGGGGTCCTGTCCCCCTGCCGCACACCATGGTTGCTTCAGCGTGCTGGGCAAGACCACGGAATTCCTGCTTTGTCTCCTTTGTCTGTAATCCTGTTTAGCTCGAAATAAGTGGTTTAGCAACTCAGCAAGAGGCAAGTGAGGCTTTTTTTTTCTGCCCTTACCCTCCCAAACCTACAGTACTCTCCCCTCCCTCCACAACCCCCTTCTCTCTCTCTCTCTCCCTTCCTCCCTCTCTCTCTCTGTCTGTTTCGTAATTCAGTTTCAATCAGTTTGGAAACAGAAACACTTGAGCTCTTTATGAGGCAGGCATGTGAGGGTAATATCCTGGGAGATGAGGAGCGAAATAGTCCAATTAAAGGGACGCTTTCTTCGCCGCACAGCACTTCTCCTCTGAATGGTCGGGGGGCCGGAGACGAACGCGAGGAGAAATGAACAATGGGAGGCGGTGGGGGGCTGTCCGCTGGGAGTTGGAAGGTGGAGATGCGTACGGTAGGGGGTGTTCGCTGGGAGTTGGAAGGTGGAGAGGGGGTTTTAAGACGCTGGGTTGCTCGCTGCTCTCCAACTGAGGCCAGGCTTCGGGAGACAAAAGAGTCCCTCTACACCCTCTCCACTCTATTGTAACTTCCAAAAGCTGACCAAGGATGGTATGAATCAAGAAGAAAATTATAAAAGTTCAAGCTTTAGTTATTCAGTATGTGTGTGTGTGTGTGTGTGTGTGTGTGTGTGTGTGAGTGTGTGTGTGTGTGTGGATTCACAAGGAGGTGTTGGACTCAATGTTCAGTTCAGCTCAGATTTAGAAGCAGCGGATTAAAAAGGTTCCTTTGGCTGCCATACTATTTTACTCCAATAAGCTAGATATAAGTCTTACCAGCACACACACACACAGTCACACACACACACACATAGTCCCACACACACAGGCGTACGGGACTTGCGGACCCCCTGGCCGCCTCAGAGCTCAGAGTAAGCCCCAGTGTGACAGCGCATGCAGTCTGTCTCCGGTGATGGTGAAAATTCCAGTGCCCATTTTAACGAGCTCCGCAGCAAAGCCTGCATAATCGCTCCTGATTTTAAGGCAAAATGACACAGCCCTCACGCTCCATGTCGAACAAAAACTTTTCTCTCTCTCTCTCTCTCTCTCTCTCTCTCTCTCTCTGATTTAGTTCACGGTCACCTCATGACAGAGGATATAAACCCACAGTTAAGCAGAGCAGAAACTCATACAGTAATTGACTTCCTAGCTGAATACTCATTGTTGGCCATGACAGTTTTGTTGTGCACTGATGTCCTGATGTCCTGCCTCTGAGGTACAACAGAGAAGAAAATACATACATACACACACACACACACACACACAGAGAGAGAGAGAGAGATAGAGAGATAAAGAGAGAGAGAGAGAGAGAGAGAGAGAGAGAGAGAGAGAGAGAGAGGGAGAGAGAGAGAGAGAGATAGAGAGAGAGACATACAGTACACAGACACACACAGAGGGATATAATGGGGGAGAGGCAGGAATGCAAGGAGAGCTTCATGGGGTCAAGAGTTCATGCTGAGACCCAGACCAGTACTGGGTGCCAAGGCAGGGGTCAAACCACTTAACCCGCTGCAACCATGGTCCGAGCCATCCAGTGTGTGTGTGTGTGTGTGCGTGTGTGTGTGTGTGTGCGTGTGTGTGTGCGTGTGTGTGTGTGTGCGTGTGTGTGTGTGTGTGTGTGTGTGTGCGTGTGTGTAAGAGAGAGAGAGAGGCGTGAGTGAAAGTGTATGTGAGGAGACTAGCAAGTAAATGACATCACCCCCCAGAAAGTGCTGAATGAGACACATAAACTAGGACTAGGAGCTTCCTGTGTGCGTGTGCGTGTGTGTGTGTGTGTGTGTGTGTGTGTGTATGCTCACATGAAAGTAAGACCCATAAAACCATCTGACAGACAGCGCTGTGGGAGGAATGAACTCCTGAAACACACAGAGCCGTTTACTGGCTCCGACCCATTACAGATAAGCTAAACAAAACACTTGTCTAAGCCGCAACTGCATGACACACCAGTCAGATAAGCATCAGGGGAAGACTTAACCCCCCCGAGCAAAGATAAGCACTGCTCTGTCTTCAGGATGCTCGGGGGTTTAACATATTCATCTCCTTATTTATTTGTTGGATTTAGGTAGTCTACACAATCCTTTTCTGATTTATAAATAAAGTCACTGGATGCAGCAGAGGGAAGAGAAAACCATTAGGTCCAGCTTTGGGGACGCCAGCTAGTGAGCGTGTCCGTAAGTGTGTGTGTGTCTGTGTGTGTGTGTGTGTTGTTTGGGGAAGGAGGGACGGTTGTCATGCAAGGCTGCATTATGGGGAGCGTGAAGGCGCTGAAGGAAAGCCATTAGGGTGGTGAAATGTGCGCTCGCATGTCTCAGGACGAAGCCACAAAAGCCTTTTAAGAGCTCATTCTCAGCCATCGATATTAAAACGAAATGCCTCTCGAGTGGCGAGCCAGAGAGCTGGTGGAGAGACCAATTCACGGAAACCTCAAGCGCCACCACGCACGGAATGGGCGATTTGGAGAAACTGAGGCGCTGGTGCCACGCCACTGAGTTCCTAGTCAGCCATAATCGGCATGCGAACACGGGCACCCCGCGTCTACCACAAATGTGCACAACATGCAAACATACATACACACACACACACACACACACACATTCTTGAAGGTCACAGCAACACACAGACTGTAACACATACCACACACACAAACAAACAAACAAACAAACAAACAAACAAACAAACAAACAAACAAAAAAACACACACACACACACACACACACACACACACACAAACTGCAGAAAGAAGGCAAACCTGTGCATAAATAAACAAAAGAGGGGGATGGAGTGTGTGTGTGTGTGTGTGTGTGTGAGTAAGAAGACAAAGAGGCAAGACAGAGCAACAGAGAAAACCAAAGGAGGACAGGATGATAAGAAGCCAAAAGAAGAACACACACACAATGTGGTATTGTGAGAACTGCTTCTGCAAATAACACACAACCTTCCACTGGAATCACACACCTACAAGTACATGCTGAAACTGATACCGATACAGATATGTACAGATCAAGATGACACACACACACACACACACAAACACACACACACACACACACACACACACACAAAAACTGCAGAAAGAAGGCAAACCTGTGCATAAATAAACAAAAGAGGGGGATGGAGTGTGTGTGTGTGTGTGTGTGTGTGCGTGTGTGTGTGTGTGTGTGTGTGTGTGTGAGTGAGAAGACAAAGAGGCAAGACAGAGCAACAGAGAAAACCAAAGGAGGACAGGATGATAAGAAGCCAAAAAAAAGAAGAAAGAAGCCAAAGAAGCACACACAGAAAGTGCCACAGTGCGGTGCTCACTGGACAGAGCGGCCAACAGGACTCCAGCCCGGCCAACGCAGGCCGCTAAACGTGTGATGTGAGGCCTCGCCGGGTTAGCCCAGGTCTGCTTCATCACCCTGACCCTCGGCGCGTTTCTCCTGGGTAGCTCTCATATCGGGCCGCCATGCCATATGTAAGCCATGAAAAATGACTTTATGGGCTCCGATCCTTAACAATACATTTAGTCAGCCCACCCCTGTGGCCAAGAGAAACACCTTTAACCATGCGTCTTAATTAAAGGCAAATAGACCCCGCGCAGCATCAGAGGGGGCGAGAGGGGGGGTCAGGGGAACTCTATTCAAAAACAATGTTATGAGAACGAGAAACCTCAATCCGTCCAAACGCCGGAAAAAAGGAGAAACATTTCTCTGCACATGTTTATTGCGTGAAACCACAGCCAGACTATGCTTACACAAGCTCTCTTTTCCCTCTCCATCTTCCTCTCTGTCTCTAGTCATTCACCCGCCCCCTCTCTCTCTTTCTCTCCCCCATCTCTCTCTCCCTTCTTTCTCTCCCCTTTCTCTTTCTCTCTCTTCCTCTCTTTCTCTCCCTCTCTCCTCTTAGCATTGTTTGCTCTGGCCATCTCTGGTTGCCTGGGTGACTCGGCTGAATGAAAACGCTGAGTCATGCTTGTCAGAGTGCAGGGTCGGTCAGCGAGGTGCGGCCGGGTGATAATCCTCAAACTCAACGACGCGGAATACTCTCGCAGTCGACCGTTTTCAGGAGACACGGTAAAAAAAAAAAAAAAGCATCTCCTGGTCACCAGAGCCAAACCCAGCTCCTTGTCCGAACATCCGGCCAATAAACGTCCGCCTCATTTCAGAGGCCAGGGCCAGCGCTCTCCGCTGCCTGCTCTTCCAGATGCACAAAGGCCCCTTTTTTTTTTGCTCTGTGCACGCTCATGGACTGCCTGACGGCCTCATCAGCTCATCCCTCAATCAGATTCAGCGCTTCGTAATGTTATTATGCTGTCAGCGTCCAGTCACATGCCATTTGGCGTCAGCGCTCGATGGGTTTTGACTGGGGCTGGTCTCGCGACGTGTCCAGGGTTGAAGCCCTGCACTACCACTCCTACCACAGGACTCTGGCACTGCACTGCTGGCTGGCTGAGCGTTGTTTACATTGGCGAGCATTCTGGTGTGCGTGTGGGTGTGCGTGCGTCTGTGTGTGTATATGTATGTGTGTGTGTGTGTGTGTGTGTGTATGTGTGTGTGTGTATGTGTGTGTGTGTATGTGTGTGTGTGTGTGTGTATGGGTGTGTGTGTGTGTGTTTGTGTCTGTCTGTGTGTGTGTTTGTGTGTGTGTGTGTGTTGGGGGGCAGTAGGAAGTGAATCCTGATGAGTTGTGGTGCGTGGTGACCTCACTGCTGTAAATAACAACTCTGGAGAAGCTTGCTTCTCTTCTTCTCTTCTCTTCTCCTTCGCTTCTTCTTCTCTCCTTCTTCTCTTCTCCTCTCCTTCGCTTGTACCTCTCTTCTCTTCTTCTTGTTTTATGTTCTGCTATTTGGAATGACAAACTTGATTTAAAGGGGGAAAAAAATCAGTTATTTCACAGTCCAGCAACTTTATTAGGTGGACCTCTGTTGCTTCTGTTAGTGTTTGCGTGTGACAGTTTATTTATGTGTGCAAATGATGTGTAGAGGAGTGTGTGTGTGTGTGTGTGTGTGTGTCTGCATACAAGAAAGTGTAGTGACTGTGTAGTGATTTCCAGTGTTTCCAAACACACTTGATAGAGATTAATGGGGAGCATGAGCGACATTTGGGATCCCTATTAGGCCAAGTGTCACACACACACTGAAAAAGTGTCATCACAGCTTTCACAACCACTTTTCCCACTCATCATTCACAGCTACACACAGGCGTAGCTAAGATGCTTATCACACACACACACACACACACACACACACACACACACACACACACACACACACACACACACACACACACACAGTGTAGAACTTATTTCAGGAAGACCCGATAGCATCTAACATCCCCATTAGTCACGTTACTGGCTCCAGATAGCATCACATATCATAACATCTTACAGTATATACCTGCAGAGACAACATCTAATGCAGTGATTCCTCACAGTCGTTAGGCGGAAGGAACAATCACAAAAGAATCAGAGCAGATCAAAGAGGCAAAAAATAAAATAAAATAAAAATAAAATAAAGAATTCATGCATGGGAGAGATAACTGGCAGAGGGAGAGAGAGATAAAAGGCTCGCTCCCGCTTCGGAGCTGCTAGGAAGAGAAAGTCAAGCCAAAACAAAGTCATCATTTCAAAAAAAGACGGAGAGAGATGAAAGAATGATCAAAATCCTGCAGAGAGGAGTGCGGTTTCAGGGGTGTGTGTGTGTGTGTGTGTGTGTGTGTGTGTGTGTGTGTGTGTGTGTGTGTGTGTGTGTGTGTGTGTGTGTGTGTGTGTGTGTGTGTGACTGAGCTGTGGTTCTCTAAGCAGGGCCTCTCCACACTGCACATGCAGGCTTCGAAAGTACTCTTAGGATTTAAATAGGACTGGGAAAGGTGCCTGATGATCTGGAAGGACCTGGGCCTGTAAATTAGTGTCTAATAGTCTTTTCCTGTGCGTGCCTGTGTGTGTGTGTGTGTGTGTGTGTGTTTGTGTGTATTCATTTTCTCCTTTCCTCTTTCTCTTGCTCTCTCTAACTCATATATGTAAATGTAGCCTGGTATATATGAGATGAGTTGAGATGAGCAAGAGAAGCCTGAGAGCTTTATTCATAATAAAGAATGAATGCAGGAGAGCTCTTGTCTTCCCATAGCGATCTGGGAGGAAGAAGAGGAGGAGGAGGAAGAGTTCTCTCCTCCCAGCTGAGCCCAATTCCATGTTTATGAGGAAGATGTGTCCAAATGTGGCTTCGCTTCGCCGCCGCCGTAATCACTCCAATGTGTCACAACAGAGCAATGAGCAAGGAGAGACTTGGCCTGGACCACTCCACGGCTCCCATGGTACAGAGAAAAGAGCTAGCGTCCGCCTGCAGCGCAGCCAGAGGCATATTTGTGTGCGGAGAGAGAGAGGGAAGAGAGAGGGAGGGAGAGAGAGAGATGAAGAAGAAAACAAACTTTTTTAGGCAGCTGCAACTCATCAGTCAGGTCTTTCATGTCTTTATTAGTATGAAAACAGAGTACACTCATGTCATAATAACTGCCCGAGCACCACCCGCATCTCCGAGTTGCCACCCAACCTAACCAATGAGAAGGCTCCTCTCTGCAAATATCCACAAACAGCCAATGAGAAGTCTCTCTGCAAATATGCCCAAACAGCCAATAGGGAGACTACTCTCTGCAAGAATGCCCAAAGACCCAATGGGGAAACTCCTCTCTGCAAGTATACCAAAAGAGCCAATGACGAAGGCTTCTTTTCACAAGTTTGTCCAAACAGCCAAAGTGTCTGTCTGTCTGTCTGCAAGTATGTGTAAACAGTGAATGAATCAAGCACTCCAAACTCACTAAAGAGACATGTCCTTCCAGGCAGCACACCCAAACAGTTTGAGTAAAAAACTCTGACTTGATGTTATTTTTTTAAAGGAATGCAACGTTTTATGGGGGCACAAACACAAACGCACGCAAATACACACACACGTACACACACAAACACACACACTCCAATCAGAGTGGTTGTTTTTTTCTGACCCAGGATGGGAAAGTGGCCTGATGTGCAGGAACATTAGGGCAGGAGAGGACCTAAAATAGCCCTCTGTCTTCATGGCTCAGCAGCAGGGAGATGACGTCTGTAGCGCCACACTCTGCCCTGTGAGAATGTTCCAGATGAGTAGAAGTGAGTGTGTGCAGGGAGGGGGGTTGGGGGGCTCACAGCGAGAGCTTTCCAGCTGTTTACTGGGCACCACCCCCCCGCCCCCAACTTCATCATACCTACTGTAACCATGGACGACAACCTATCACCTCATCTTAGCATATCTCTGCTCTGACCCAACAAATGACTCATTCTCAGACTACACGCACGCACACACACACACACACACACACACACACACACACACACACACACACACACACACACACACACACACACACACACACACACACACACACACACACACACACACACACACACACACACACACACACACACACACACACACACACACACACACACACACACACACACACACACACACACACACACACACACACACACACACACACACACACACACACACAGCTTAGGTTTTGTCTTTGTTTCTCTCTCTGCAGCTCCCAGAATGTAATTTAGTACTACTGATATACACTTGCACACACACACACACACACACACACGCACGCACGCACGCACACACACGCACGCACGCACACAGAGTTCCATTATGGCGCTGAACTGAACTGAACTGAACTGAATTGAATTGAATGGGTTTTCAGGGGGAAATTGCTGTGGCTCCTGACCCAGGCTTGGGAACAGCAGCAGATGGAGAGAGTTAGGCAGCCAGCCACTCCCTCCCACCGCACATAGCGGAGTGACCTGCGCGCTCTCGGTGCAGAGCTGGACGACAGCACCACACGAGAGACTTCCAATCACACTATCCAAACAGCAGACAATGATAGAGGAGTGACACGGCACAGGTCAGTTCAAGAGATAAACACACACAGTGGATCTGCTGGAAAGCACCTGCTCTCTCTCTCTCTCTCTCTCTCAATCTCTCTGTATATCTCTCTACCTTCTCTCTCTCTCACAAATACACACACACACATACGCACACATGCAAACACACACACACACACACACACACACACTCATCAGAACACACACTTGTATCATTGTTGTTGGTGGACTGCATGGCAGCTCAGCTGTGTGTGTCTGCAACAGATGAGTGTGTGCCTGAGGAACCTAATCAATTGTGTTGTGCAGGAAGGGCAGCTGATGGACACTCAAATCAGCACCCAAGCGTCCATCCCTCAGCGCTAGATTCAGGGCCGCCTGATAAGCAGAGGCAACACAACATGATGACCGCCGCATACGCAGCCAAATGCTCCCATGCTTCTGGACAGATCGATCGAGAGTGTGTGAGATTCCTTCCTGGGCAGGGAGAGTGACACTGAAAGTGTTGCCTTGTTCTCAAGCTGTGTGTGTGTGTATGTGTGTGTGTGTGTGTGTGTGTGTGTGTGTGTGTGTGTGTGTGTGTGTGTGTGTGTGTGTGTGTGTGTATGTGGGGGGTTGGGGTGCTGAGAGAAGGGAGCCAAGTGGAACACTTTCGGTTGTCATGTCCAGCCGACAGCCTCGAGAGAGCTCACGCTCACACTCAGACAGACTGACCACTGCTGAGGCTAAATTTAGCCGCCGTGTGACCGATCACTGGCGGCACAGCAGCCGTTTGCGCCGTGCTTCCAGCAGTGGGGTCAGACAGGGGATAAAGAGAAGTGAGTGGATGAGAGAGAAAGAGAGAGAGAGAAAGAGAGAGAGACAGAGAGACAGAGAGAGAGAGTGAGAGAGAGAGAGAGAGAGAGAGTTAATGTTAGAGATAGAGGGAAAGAGATTTGACAGATAGAAAAATGGAGACAGAAGGAGATTTAAATTTGAATGACAATGACATGAAGAGAGCCTGATAAAGGGTGACTCAACAGAGAGCAGGGTTCTGCTAAGGTAGCCAGTCTCTATAGGGTTCTGCTAAGGTAGCCAGTATCCATAGGGTTCTGCTAAGGTAGCCAGTATCTATAGGGTTCTGCTAAGGTAGCCAGCCAGTATCTATAGGGTTCTGCTAAGGTAGCCAGTATTTAGGGTTCTGCTGGTAAAATGTATTTTTCAAATGATATATCCTGGTTATATGCTGCATGTGTGTTGTAACCAAAGTGAATACATCAACAATGGAAGCATATCTTATTGTTATTGTTTTTTACATTGATTACTGTAATAGGAGTCACCATCATATTTGGAGCCATCATCATATTGGTGTTAGTAGCATAGATTGCTCCTGAAATACTGTATTTGCTAGTAACACACACACACACACACACACACACACACACACACACACACACACACACACACACACACACACACACACACACACACACACACACACACACACACACACACACACACACACACACACACACACACACACACACACACACACACACACACACACACACACACACACACACACACACTCACAGCTAGTAAGTTTCAAATGTTCAAATGGTTCCGTTTTTCTTCTGGACACTGGACCAGCAAAAAAAACCCTGGATACTGGCCTGGAAAAAGCAAAAGTTAAGAGAGAAGAGATGGAGAGAATAGAAGAGAGAGAGATGAAAGGAGAGATGACAACCAGAGAGCAGGAGGTCACGCCCTCGCCTGCACCCAGCCTTTACCACCTTGAGGGAGAGGAGTGGAGAAAGGAGGTGAAGACAGGGTGACAGAGATGGCGGGGAGGGAGGTAGGGCAGCCTGGAGGTGGCGAGGAGAGGAGGGTCGAGAGAGAGGAGGAGCGGAGGAGTCTGGAGCTCCACTCTCACAGTCTTTATCATAACCACTCAACCTTCCCATCCGCTCTCTTCTGACACGTCTTCTCAGTGTCAGTGGACAAATGTGTGTGTTTGAGTAAATGCGTGTGTGTGTGTGTGTGTGTGTGTGTGTGTGTGTGTGTGTGTGTGTGTGTGTGTGTGTGTGTGTGTGTGTGTGTGTGTGTGTGTGTGTGTGTGTGTGTTTGCCTGTGTCTGGTCTTTCATCCATGTGTGTGCTGTCAAACCATCAAATATGTTTCCATTCTTTCGGCGTTGTCCTTCTCAAACACAGATTTTATCTTGTCACACAAATACACACCAATATACAGGAACAGACACACACACAGACACCTTTCCCTCTCTATAAGACACACACACACACACACACAGGTGCACTGACACGATACAACCAACATGCGCCCAGACGCTCTCAGTCAGGGTCAGTGCTTAGTCTGTCTTTAACACAATGTGTCATGTTCCTCGCTATATGATAAATGACAGCAGGGAGCCTGGGAGTTGTTCCACCTTTCCTGAAAAACACACTGCTTCCCTACACACCTACACACACACACACACACACACACACACACACACACACACACACACACACAAGGCCAGACACAATGTAGGTGTGTGCGTTTGCATGTGTATGATAACTGAGTTGAGGGTGTATTTTTGTGTGTGTGTATGAGGACTGAGGTGTGTGTGTGTGTGTGTGTGTGTGTGAGAGAGTGATGACTGACATATGTGTGCATTTGTGTGTATGTGTGTATGCATATGTGTGTGTGTGTGTGTGTGTGTGTGTGTGTGTGTGTGTGTGTGTGTGTGTGTGTGTGTGTGTGTGTGTGTGTATGTGCATGTGTGTGTGTGTGTGTGTGTGTGTGTGTGTGTGTGTGTATGTGTATGTGCGTGTGTGTGTGTGTGTGTGATGTAACCATCAGTTCGTTCCGTCTCCACGGACTAGAAGATTATAGCTGCTGAAAGTAGCCTTCTGTGGGGGCGCCATCACAATGGGACCAGACTAGTCTCCTAAATGCACTCGAGGGCACCAACCCCTTCTCAGGCCACATACATAAACTGTTTACACAAATGTTTACGATAAATAATGCCCCCCCCTCACTTTAGTTCCCTTACTTACTCTCTCATTAAGACAGCAGAAATCCCTAGAGATAACCGTTTGTCGCTGAGTTGTTGAAGTATTCCGCTTTAATAGCAAACCAAAACCGGCAATTTGCGTGCTGGAAAAACAACGCAATTGCCAAGTCCCGGGGAACAAGAGTTTTTACAGCGCATTTATTCTGCGTAAACCCAGAGCTCACGGCGAGAGGACCGAGCTGCTCTCGCCAAACTAGGTGTGCTAATTGTGTCTGACTTCAGTATCTCTCACTGAAAATGAGCCCGCTAACTAGTTCCACGCAAAAACGCAATGCTCGTAAAAGGGTTTGTGTGTGCGCATGCAAGTGTGTGTGTGTGTGTGTGTGTATGTGTGTGAGTGAGTTTTTTTCCACATAAAGACAGAGTGATTACACCACTTATGCAATCGGTGCCAGGCACGTTACATTTAAGAGCCATTAAAACGTTAGGTGGGAGGAATATTGCCTGCTTCTATAAATACACTATCTCCGCAGGAAAGAAAAAAAAAACCCTCCACGAGAGGGGATGAGAGAAGAAGCCACATGGAAGACACAGGCGCTGTAAAGCTGTTGAGAGGTATGTTTTGCGGCCAGTCACGGTGGTGACATGAGTATTATTTAATTGACCCTGACCCAAAGTTTCCCACAGTCAAAACTGCGCCCCTGCTGCTGCCGCCCGCCGCTGATGCAACAACGGGCCTTTCCCGTGAGACGGGACGAGACGGGACGAGAAAAGAATGAGCCGACGACACGAGATGAAGTGGTGTGAGAGAGAGAGAGAGAGAGAGAGAGAGAGAGAGAGGCCTGTGCTTTGTTATTTCATGAGAGGAAATGTGGTGTAGGCAGATGTTTGTGGTGTCGGATATTTTAGGGTGTTTGTTCATCACAGGATTTTATTTTCTTCACCCCCTCACCCATCCCTTTTTCTTTCACCCACACCAGATTGGCGGGAAAAGTGAGGGATAGAAAATGTTGGAGTGAGAGAGAGAAAGTTGGGGTGAGAGAGAGAGAGAGAGAGAGAGAGAGAGAGAGAGAAAGAGAGAGAGAGAGAGAGAGAGAGAGAGAGAGAGAGAGAGAGAGAGAGAGAGAGAGAGAGAGAGAGAGAGAGAGGCCCCTCGCCAGACAGAGGACCGAAACATCTGTGGAAGTGCCGCTGCTGTGCTAGGTTCCGCTGATTGGCTGCTGAAACGGAGAGCGTTTCCCTTTTTTTACCGGCTCTCGTTTCTTTTTTTTTTTTTAAAGGGTGAACGGCGACCAAAAGCATCCCCGAGTCCCACCAAAGCTCCCCATAAAAACTGCCCCAGAGTAGGAACGGAGCCGACGAGGGCTCCAGCGCAGGGCTCCGCTCAACATCCCGTCCACATGTGCTAAGTCACTTACGCAGCGCTCCCAAACACACGCGTTCCTGTTACGCCGCCTTTCAAAGGCACACAGTCACACAGACAGACAGACGCGCGCACGCACGCACACACGCGATCAGAGCAGGAAGACGAGCACGCTGCGCGGCTCTCAAGAGCTCAGCTCAAACAATGAGATCACACGACTGACACTTCATCTGACACCTTAACACAAATACAGTGTAGACATAGCAAAGAATACTGCAACACACACACACACACACACACACACACAATCAAAGGTACAGCTTTACTTCCACCAGAGGAAACAGAAGCAATCAGAGAATGTACACATCCTGCACTACTGTCCTGACTGCGCGCGCGCACACACACACACACAGTCCAGCGCCACTGACCTCGGTCTGCAATCTTTCACAGGCATCCAGTGTCGCCCCTCTCTCAAACACGCACAGGAAATGACACCATCACAGCACACACACACACACACACACACACACACACAAACACACACATACACACAGATGCAGAAGCACACACACAAAAAAAACACACACACAAAAGATTAGACGCACAAACTGAGACAGGCCTGCAGGCCAGAGATTAATCCTGCGCAGTCTGGTCACACACACACACACACACACACACTTTACTCCTAGGTCTGGTCCCCTGCCTTGTGTGTCTAAGCAGGGCCAGATATGCAGGATATCCTCCATCACTGATATAATAAATAGGGAATGAAATACAGGGAGGAGATTCATTACGCTGTTCAAATAAATCGCTCTCCACTCCCCCTCCACTCTGTCACCACTGGCCAGCGTTCACACAAAATATGGCCCCCTCACACGACAAGTGCAAGGAAATGACATCATCGCTCACAGGAAACGGCACAAATGCTGTAACTTTCACACGCACAAGCACACACACGCACACAGACTCACTCACACACACACACACACACACACACACACACACACACACATACATACATACAGCCCTCTCGCATGACAAACTCTAGGAGGAGAAACACCTTGTTTGACAAAGTGGCCATGACGCATCATCAATAAAACATTGCGCCTGCCATAGCATGTCTTCCCGGCGCGTAACCTTTGCCACGGCTCCGGTGAGAACGCCGCGTTCGCCTCTAAATAAAACATCACGCGTGTCTGACATGAGCGCTGGTCCTGTCAGGGGGGTCTCACCAGACGGAGGGACAGCCATCAGCCTCATCTCTCTGTGACATTTCTCTAGCGCTGGGCAAACAGCGAGGGGCCGGTGTGGCGCCGAGCCTGGACCGAGCCTGGACTTCAGAAGTAAAGACCCCTCCCTGGACAAAACGCACAGGCCTGCCTGCCAATGGCCAACAGCCTAGTCCGCCAGCGCAGAAGATGTACAGCCGGGCTGACAGGAGGCTCACGTCTAATGTAATGGACTCCACCACAATCAGATAAGGAGCCCACAGACACACCCAGTGGACACACGCCTCAGATAATGTGGCTACTCTCCACTCCTAAGGGTTTCTGCTCTGGCTGAGAGAAGGGATGAACATTAACCTGTCAGCCACCACAGCCAGAGAGAGAGAGAGGGAGGGGGGGAGGGGGGGGGTGTAAGGCCCTTTTTTCTTTCGACTGTAATTAAGAGGTGCTTAGCATTCAGTGAGCTCAATGCTACAGGCTGTTGGAGAAAGTGTTGAGCAAAAAAGCAAGCAGACAGACTTTTTGAAAAAGATAAATAGCACTCAAAGGCCTAATAGCAGGTCCGCTGCTTTTCTAGATGGCAACAGACAGGGCTTTTAAATCTAACAGTGTGCTGTGTATCTGTGTGTTTTATTAAATGGTGACAGAGGGAGAAGTTAACAGTCCTGCTAACAGCATGTGCGTGTGTGTGTGTTTAAATGGTGACAGAGGGAACATTGAACAGTTTTGCAGTGTGTCTAGTGTTCTCCTGCTTCCTGCTTGTCTTTATAACACACACACACACACACACTCTTCTGACTTACTTCCCCATTTTCACACACTCTGAAAAAGACAAAAAGACAGGAAATCTTATGCCTCAAAGATTCATGCTCTGTCATCGCCAGATTCGCCCGCCCTCTGCGGGCATGAGGGAAGGGGCCGTTTATTATGTTGTTTTTCTCGCATTTGAAGAGCTGTGTATTGCACAGGATTGTGTCTCTACACTGAGAGCCTGGCCTCTTCTTCCCATAGGAGCGCAGGCTTTGGGCTGCCATCAATAGCAGACAATAGAGAGAGAGAGAGAGAGAGAGAGAGAGAGTGAGGGAGAGGAAGAGGGAAGAGAGAGAGAGAGAGAGGGCGAGGGAGAGAAAGAGAGAGAGGACCTGCCATAATGAAAGGACCTGCTGATGTAAAACTTACACTACCTAAATATGAACATACACTCATACATACACACAGACACAGACACAGACATACACACACACAAGCCCACACAAACATGCAGACACACACACACACCCTTTTCCATTGCCATAGTTCATAATTCATATTTGTGTACAATTATCATTATTCTGTTTTATTTGTGTTTCCCCCTCTTCCCCTCCCCATTTGATGTATTTGACCCAAATGCTTTGGCAATACTGTACAACGCTATGGTCATGCTAATAAAGCTCCTTTTGAATTTGAATTTGAGAGGGAGGGAGAGAGAGAGAGAGAGAGAGAGAGAGAGAGAGAGAAAGAGAAAGAGAGAGAGAGAGAGAGAGAGAGAGAGAGAGAGAGAGAGAGA
>NW_027468565.1:29475630-29568130 GCF_046254945.1 Alosa pseudoharengus | reverse complement strand
GTTGGTCTTGATCGCTCGGCTGGGGGGAGAGAGCGAGAGAGAGAGAGAGAGAGAGAGAGAGAGAGAGAGAGAGAGAGAGATAGAGAGAGCGAGAGAGATAGAGAGATAGAGAGATAGAGAGATAGAGAGATAGAGAGATAGAGAGATAGAGGTAGAGAGAAGAGAGAGAGAGGGAGAGAGAGAGAGAGAGCGAGAGAGAGAGAGAGAGAGAGAGAGAGAGAGAGAGAGAGAGAGAGAGAGAGAGAGATAGATAGATAGAGAGATAGAGAGAGCGAGAGAGATAGAGATAGAGATAGAGGTAGAGAGAAGAGAGAGAGAGGGAGAGAGGGATAGAGAGAAATAAATCAGTTAGAGATGAACAATACAACAACATCAATGCCAGAAAAAAAGGCAAGGCAAAGAGGCTGACAGGTCAACATGACTCAGGCAATGGCTCAACAGATGACCACAGTCTACAGTCTTGTGCTGTTATTTTTCTGTCTCCAAGGCTCTTTCTCGTGTGTGTGTGTGTGTGTGTGTGTGTCTCCAAGGGTCTTTCTCATGTGTGTGGACTGAATGAAACGAAATGATTTGATGAAAGGAGAGTTATACGGACGCAGTAAAAAGGCCTGTCTACCTGCTGAAGTGGAAAGTATCGTTTACTGCTTTCGCTAAACACACTGCTGCCATGCGATACACACTGGAGCAAGCATTTCAAAAGATCAATGCTCCAAAGTGCCAAACCCGTGGATTGATTTAGAAGAGATTTACAGTCACACAGCACTAAACTGCGACCGAGATTAAAACACGATATAAGACGCAAACTGACAGTTACACACTTGACTTTTAAAGAAATCCATCCAAGAGGAAATAGGAGAGATATGGTCCTCTCTTTCCCTGTGAGGTTGTGCTGAGAAAACAAATATCTTCTTCACAAGAGAGTGACCGTACGAAACGGAACAGTTTTTCCTGACTGAACAGCTCTAGTTAAGTAAATAGCTCTCCCTGACGGTGCCATCGGTTCTGCTTAACCGAAGAGCTTCTGCATGAGCTCTATCAAGATGAACGACTGCTTCCAGAGTGATGAACAACCATTTATGAATCAACAGTTCCTTCTTTGCTGCCACTATAAATAATTATGTTTGGTATAAGCACTAAACCGGTTTGTGTGTGTGTGTGTGTGTGTGTGTGTGTGTGTGTGTGCATAAGATTCAGCAATCCAAGAGATACAAGCTGTTTTCCGAGCATCTCTCCCGGGTCTCAATTAGCTTCCTCACCACAGTCACCTTCACGGCTGACTGAGACTTCCAGTGCACAGAACCGAGTCCTTCAACAGCTCCTCAGCACGCATTTCCCAACCTCCCTCAGCTATTTCCTCAACAACACAACACACCGGAAACAAAAACACACGCAAAGACGAAGACTTACAGAGGGTTTCATACAGATAGAACTCGGTCCCTGCTCAGTGATTTGAGCATTTGTAAATACCTAATAAAGTCATTCCATATGTGATTGATAAATGTAGCTGTGGGAAAGACTGAGCGTTTATAAATGTGTTATGAAGACCGTGTGTATGTGTGTGATTGTGCGTGCGTGCGTGCGTGCGTGCGTGCGTGTGTGTGTGTGTGCAGTGATGTGAGCATTTATGAGGGCATGATTCCTCCGCCGCGGGGGCCCAGGTGTGGACGGCTGAGGTGCCAAAAACGAAAATCAATCCCACAGAGCGGCGAGGAGCAGCGGAGAGGGTGGCACAGCTATGTGGCGCGGCGACGGCAAAACAAAAGATGGTTCCGGAATGGCCTTTTCATTCCAAAACTCATTACATTATGCTGTCCAGGAACAATGAGCCCAACCAACTGAGAGAGAGAGAGAGAGAGAGAGAGAGAGAGAGAGAGAGAGAGAGAACAAAAGACCAGCAGTGAAGCTATGAGGGTGGGAGGGAGGGATAGAGGGAAAGAGAGACAGAGAGAGAGAGAGAGAGAGATAGATAGATAGAGAGAAAGACCGAGAGAGAGGGAAAAAGAGAGTGAAAAAGAGAATGAGAGTGAAAGAAATAGTAAGAGAGACAGAGAGAGGAAAAGAGAGAGTGAGAGAGAGAAATAAATAGTGAGAGAGACAGAGAGAGGGAAAGAGAGAGTGAGAGTTTGTGGAGTTTATCCAGCAGCTCACAGAGGATTCTGGAAGAGCACATCCTCTACCCAAAAGCAAACAGACAGAGGGAGTGAGAGGAGGAGAAGGAGAGAGAGAGGAGGACAAAAAGAAGGAGAGAGAGGAGGACAAAAAGATCACCATGTTGGCATAATGAGGCGTGGAGAGAGCAGGACCAAAAGGCTGCCAATCACACAGCACTTGGCTGCCAGCAAGGGAAGGCCTTGCATCTCAGTAAACAAGCCGTGTGTGTGTGTGTGTGTGTGTGTGTGTGTTGGGGGATTGGGAGGGGGGGTCCGATTGCTCTCCCCAGTGAGACCCAACGAATAAACAAATATGTTGTTTGAGAAAGGGATTAAAGAGGAGGGGTAGAGAGCAGACACATACACATGCACACACACACATGGATATGCTTGAGAAGGCCAGACACAAACACCAACCCCTCTGCAGTCTGTGTTATACATGCATAAGAAAAGAGAACTGTTGACAGAGAAAGAGGGGAGGGGGGTGATCATAATGCACCTACACACATGCACACACACACACTTAGATTCTGGAACTGCAGTTGTGCCATTGGCTTTGTCCCTCCCTCTCTACCTCTACCTCTCTATCTATCTATCTGTGTGTCTAGGTGTGAAATATGCCCTTTTCTTCCGGCGTTTGTGTGTGTGTGTTTGTTTGTGTGAAACTCTGGGTGTGAGTGTGACAGCAGACAAAGGGTAATTAGTCACCTGGGAGCAAACGTGTAAATGTGTGTGAGTGTGTGTGTGTGATGACTGAAACTTGTGAAGGATGGCTCTTTAATATGCAATAAGGAGCCAACAGCACCAGGATGCAATCAGTCCCCATGGTGATGACAATTACCACGTCTAGTTATCAAATCACATACATTAGTCATCTCTCAGACACACTCACACACACTCAAATTAGAGCATCTTTCTCCAGGTATATGTGTGTGTGTGTGTGTGTGTGTGTGTGTGTGTGTGTGTGTGTGTGTGTGTGTGTGTGTGTGTGTGTGATAGCGAGAATGAGAGGAGAGAACAGAGAGAGAGAAAGTTGATGTGAAGGAACTGGCATGATTCTTTCATGATGAATGTAGCGAATCATTTGATCTTCAGTACCAGCTTGTCGGCACGTCTGCGCTCCTTTGATCATATGCTTGAACCTGGAACCACAACCTTGTGTGGTTGCCAGTAGCAACGATATCCACCTGTCATCCTGCTAAGCAGATGGGACGACATGTTTATGTTTATGTGAGTTTGCGCTTGTGTGCACGCCCGTGTGTGTGTGTGTGTGTGTTTATGTTTATTTTTGTGTTTCTGTGTGTGTGTGTGTGTGTGTACGTGTGTGTGGAATATGGAACATTGGAATAAGGATGGCACCAAGCCCAGAGCTCTATTCCCTGCTGCCTGTAGAGGAAGATGACTATCAAGCACCACCACACTCTGCTCCCTGAGCACTAGCCCCTGTGTGGAGTTGCACAGGGCAGATAATAGGGTAATAGGATTCAATCGAACCATTAATGCAGCTCTGTCTCCATTTAAGCTAAACATCCACTTAGCATGCGCAAAGCCATATGGCACAGAACAACCAGCACATCTGCATTTGACAACAAAACAACAACTGGACAAGATAGAAGGCATATGTGTTTGAAAAACAGTCTCTGTTTAACTGCGTAGGGCGAATTGATCGAGTATACCAACGACTCCAAAGCTGTGAGACAATACGAGACACGTAGGCTGAGGGCTTTGGCTCAGTGACGAGCAGCTTGGGGAGATTTCATCTGACTCGGCGGGAGCGATCTCGTGTGCACATCGAGTGTGTCGCTCGCTGGCATTTCTGCCCCATCACCACATTCTTCCGCCCCGGTCCCCCGTCTGCTGAGCGCAGCTGGACGGCACTGAGCTGACCGCCGCTGACTGCTCAGTTCTGTGGACTCGTCGATGCCAGAGGACTCGTTTTTTTTTCCCTTCTTTTCTTTCCTTCCCCACCACAACTGTCCATTTTGCCAAGTAAAAAGACCATCGCTCCACCATGAGAGCAGCTTGGCAGGAGCGGTCCCCCCACTGAGGTTGATTACATCACTAAAGCAACGTAATCTAATTATGTCTCGAACTCTAGAGACAGGGAGAAGGAATTAGCTGAACAAGCCCATCCTTAAAACTGGCATGAGTGTGTGTGTGTGTGAGTAAGGAAGCACTGGAATACACAGTGGTATGTGTCACCAGCATCACTTAGGACAGTCCCTAACTGAACGGGACTTTAACGAGAGCCCTGATGTGGAAGACGAGGGACCGCTGGAGCCTGGGCAGTACAAGAGCCCCGCAGGTGAGAGAGAGAGAGAGGACAGAGAAGGGCGAGCAAGCCAACGAACGGAGACACAGAGAGGGGGGGTGCTGGTGAGAAAAATGAGAAATTAAAATAGAAAGCACAAGGTATGCAGGTTGAGGAGTATGCAAGTTGACAAGTGTGAGAAACTGAGACAGAAAGAGAGCGTGTGGGCTCCTGTGTGTGTGTGTGTGTGTGTGTGTGTGTGTGTGTGTGTGTGTGTGTGTGCTCCTTCCTTATTAGTGCTCCCACTGCTCTCAGTGTGACACAGTGCTGTGTCTCCCACCACGCAGGCCTGCTAATAAAAAGTGCTTTCCAAATCAAGTGCGAGGGGGGAGACAGATGTCCTGCTCCTCCTGGGAGAGTGCAGAGAGCTGTGGGTGGCAACGAGAAGCAGGGGGAGAGGGAACGAGGGAGAGAGGGAGGGGTGGAGGAAGAGAGAGAGGGAGAGAGTGGGTGGGTGGAGGGAGAGAAAGAGAATGAAAGGGAAAGAACAAAGCAGGAGAAAGAAAGAAATAGGAACAGTGCACTAAGAAAAGGATGGACAGAAATGGAGACAGACAGAGAGAGAGAGAAAGAAAGGAAATAGAGAGAGAGGTGTGTGAGAGACAAAAGAGGGGGCATGAGCAGTGATGCTCATAGCAGTTCAGTTCGGGCCAGGTGTGGCCCCAATAAGGCCCAGATACAGACCAGACCAAGATGTTGCCCACAGCTGGCCCAGAGTAAGCAGCCAGCTCTCTGGATTTCCCCTCATTCCCACACAAATTACAGTACTGTACAAAAAACACACAAACACACAACAGTCCTCGCTCCTCGACTTAGTTTATCATCAAATGTGTGCAGTCTCATCAGGGGTCTGGTAGCACATATTCCCACGAGAAACAACACCAGAAATGAACACCACACAAAGACCACATCTCCACAATTACAGCCCTCTGCCCTCGGCTAATGGCCTGCAGACCCTGGGCTCTGAAGAAGCGGTAGGACCAGTGACGGGCTAGAACAAAACAGATGGATTAGAATTAGAAGTACAACTAAAATCCAAACAACGGACTCCCCAGGAACTCAGAGAGGGGGAGGTTCGACAGTGGCGTGCACAAGACGGAGCGCGTGCCCGGAAGACCCAGTGGGCTCTCTGAGCACAAAAAGTCCCAAATGTTCGCGATCTCAGGCTGCAGATCACCAACAGAGAGGCCCCAGCACAGAGGGCCAAGGGAGTGGGGGAAAAGAGAGAGAGAGAGAGAGAGAGAGAGAGAGAGAGAGAGAGAGAGTGTGAGAGAGAGAGGGGGGGGGGGGAGTGCTCGGAACAATGTACAATATGCTTTCTGTTTGGGCCAGTGTGTGAAACTTAATAACACAGAAATAAAGAAAGAAAGAAAGAAAGAAAGAAAGACAAAAGCAGACAGACTGAAAGAAATATAGACAGAAAGAAATATAAAACAATGAAAGACAGAAAAAGAAAGTATAAAAAAGAGAGAACAAGTGTAGGATGAAAAGCCAGAGAGAGAGAGAGAGAGAGAGAGAAAATGGAGTGAAAAAGTAGAAAAGAGGGGAAAACACCCTGGCAGTGGTGAGGCGAAGCGAGGAGCGCAAGGCCCCTCTGCCAACTATGTGTCATCACCCAGACGTGGCATGTGAAAGGGCCACAGTCATATTTCAGGGAGCGTCCAGCGTGGGCGCAGCCTGGTCCTCTCAGCGCCCTCTCCGCTCAGCTCCGCTTGCTTTTGTCTGCCGTTTCTTCCCGTGAGAATGCCCGCAGGTCAGTAACGGACATACCGTCCACTCCGGCCAAAGCCATACTGGCTTCCTCAAACCACTGGCTTTCTGTCAAACACTTGTGCCATATGATAATGATAATGATGATGGTGGGAAGAGGAATTTGGCTGCGGCCCTGTGTCTGATGAGGTGTGCCAATACACAGCCGTAATGGATGAGGTGGACATGAAGAAGTCTGTATTCACAGGAGACAAGGGTCAAAAACTGAGGGAAATGTGTATAAAGGGGAGCATGATATCATGAAGAATATCAGAGCTGCAGTTTTGTTTTTTGCAAAGAGCTGTGAGCTGCAATTTTGCAAAGTAAAAAAAAAAAAAGGAAATAGCCCTAAATGTCCTTCTAAATAAGGATTTGTGAGTGCATTGTGGTCTAAACAAATAATATGCCAAAGCAAATAAAATATCCTTCTTAGACAAGTTAGGGAATCAGTTGTGAGCTCCACCGTGAGCTCTTATCAGTCTGAGCATCATGGGTAAAACTCTCTGCCACCAATTAGGCTGAGTGGCAAGACTAAAGCCATTCTGCAATGTTACTCTGACACACAAAGGTCTCTCATGGAGGAGTTAAAGTCCATAGGATCATGCTTAATGGAGGAGTGCCTCTAAAACACTTCTTTATCTTGCCCCTCACTCTTTTTCCACCTTAAAGCAGCGAGACGACAGGGGGGTCGGGGGGCTAATGATGGCTTTGCAGGAGCTCAGTCCAGGCCGCCAGGGCATTGTGTGTGTGTGGATATGCCTGACACAGACTTAAGTAAACTCACAGCTAACAGGCCAGCATTATGACGCTAACAGGCCTGCATTATCTCACCTGACACGCAAACAGACCCAGCCGCACATCATTAGCAAGCCAGACTTCAGTGTAAACCATGCAGGGAGAAAGAAGGAAGGAAGGGGGGGAGAGTGTGTGCGAGTGAGTGACTGAGAAAGTATCTCACTCTTTGAGTGATACAACACCCCCTGGCAAAGTTATTCATTTTACACTGACTTACTCTTGCTTGTGTATGCGAGAGAATATATTAACCATGCACACACACACACACACACACACACACACACACACACACACACACACACACACACACACACACACACACACACACACACGGGACTTTCTCTGTGCCAGAGGCCATTGGCTTGCAGCTCTATGGAAAAACTTGAGAGGGTCTACAAACACTACAGAAAACAAACCATCTCTCACACAGCTTCCACACAGCTAATTTTTTCGTTTACATTGACGCTTGTTAGTTGGGATTTCAAACGGACCATTTGTGGAGTGCTGAAGGAAGGTAGGCTTCTAGCTAAGATGTCTCCACCTCCTGCTCTATGAGCTTACTTTGCATATGTAAATTATTTGTTCGCCGTCAACTCTCATCGTGCATTCTCTTGAATTGAGGAGGAGGCAAAAAGAATTGTGCTCATTTAAATACATTAATTATTTATAGCGGAGAGCGAGTGATTAAGACAGAAGGCTGGCTGCATGTCAGGGGGCTAATTTAAAATGAAGAAAGAAATCATGTTTCAGTGAACCAGCTCACGTAAAAAAAGGACCAAGCAAAAACAATGACTGTGGCATTGTGATAGGAAAAGTCTGAAAAATGCACCCAAACTCCTAAAACAGGAAACTTTTTTTCTTAATCTTTTTTTTTTTTTAAACCAAACTCTGATAATCAAGCACAGTAAGAGAAGGGAGGAGCTGGGAAAAATTTCCCTATTTCCGCAGTAATCCCGGGAGATGGCTTTGTTTGCGCAGCGTCTGATAATATCTGGGCAATTCATTTCAGCTGCAGCAGGCAGAGTGGGGGCCCTAATCCCTGGCTAATTTACCACGACCCGGCGGACCAGTGATGAGACCGGGGGTCAGGCTGCCACGTGGGACGGCCAGAGTTCATGGGAGAGAGGGAGAGGGAGAGAGAGAGAGAGAGAGAGAGAGAGAGAGAGAGAGAGAGAGAGAGAGAGAGAGAGAGAGAGAGAGAGAGAGAGAGAGAGAGAGAGAGAGAGAGAGAGAGAGAGAGAGAGAGAGAGAGAGAGAGAGAGGGAGGGAGGGAGAGAGAGAGAGAGAAAGAGAGAGAGAAACACACACACAAGTCCAGATCTGGGTCGGATGTGGTCTGGTTCTGGGTCACAGCAGTTGGTCAGCTGGAGGTCACTGCTTGGTCAGCATCTATGTGAGACGGGATGAAAAGGAAGTCATCGCTGCGGACGGCGGGCGCCCACTCAAAGGGCCGGAGCCAACAGGCCAGGGTGGGTAATGAGACTCCTTTGTGGCCAACACAAATGACCTAAAGCCACCGTGAAACGATCAACTCTTCCGCAGCGCGCTGTCTGCTGCTCCACTGTTAAGAGGAGCCCTCTGATCATCTGGACACTGCTTTCGTTCGCCACAAGGCAGATCTTTTTGCTTTTGGTACGAATTTACAGCTAGTGACATTAGAGTCACAGAAACCGTTAGAAGATCTGCCACATGAAGCGAGTGATATCAATCCAACAAGCAACTCTTTTAAGAGAGGAGCTCTGCAACAAAACACAAAGCAAGTCTTCTCACACAGCAACAGATTTGCAGCCTGTACTAAGACCCGGGCAATTACTTCAACACAGATGTTCTCTGACTGGAACAAATAGAACCTAATTTTCCCTGAGAGTTCCAAATGAACTTCTTCAGAGAAAGACAAATGACTTGTGACTTTTCTTTCCTACAAAAATGATTTACTCGGGAGACTTGATAAATCAATAAGACGCCTCTACTGACATATATCCCGACAATCTAACCCAGCCCTAGTTGGATGTTGGGCCTCAGGCTGAACTCAGTTCAGTTCAAGATGATTCTTGCTCTGAGCCAGTCCAGGTAGTTACTCTCTTCAGCGTTGGATTGGCCCTGGTGTCAAACATTCAGCAGAATCCATTTTATTCAATTCAATTCAATTCAATCCAATCCTATATAGAACCAATAACAACTGAAATGGGCTTTGTAGACCCAAGAGCCTGAAACACCTAGAGCAAAACAAAAAAGAAGAAAAATGAGGCACAGAACAGCTCATTTTTTCACAAGAAGAAACCTTGAACAGAAACATCAGATGAGGGTAAGATCAGCTCCCATGCCAGAAAAGCAATTTCTCTCCAACATCTCTTTCTCAATCTTGTCAAGCCTCATCTCACCGCAATACTCTCACAACAATATTAAAATAACAACAACACGATGTAAAAACAACAACAGTAAATGAAAAATGATCTGAAGTGAGCTCAGCAGCACTGAGTTCAGGTTTTCTTGTACTTGACAGACGTGGACTGTGCACTGAATATCTAATATATTATTAGCAACAAAACAAAGGGTTTCTTTCATCCATATTCAACACAGATAAGTAAATTCTCAATGAAGGGCCCAGTAGTAGAGCTCCTTTCCATTCCCATTCTCCACGGTCTGTAACTAAATGAATTTCTAATTGAATTTCTGTGCAGTGAAGTCATTTCACATCAAGTCATTATGAGTGAGCATAGACCCGATGACAAGCAAACTCCATCATGGCTTTAGAGAAATCAAAGGGCTGCCTTGTTCTATTTCATGAGCAACTCTGCTGTCAGAGCCCCGGAGGAATGCCTTCAGTTATGACAAGTACACAAACACACACATGCGCGCGCACACACACACACACACACACACACACACACACACACACACACACACACACACACACACACACACACACACACACTTCCTTCCATACACACATGCATAAATTAACACTCTTATTCACTTGTCATCTTTAACTGACACACACACACGCAGCATACTTAAAACATAAAATGCTTAAAAGTATAAATAAAACACTTGAACTTATTTATTCAGGGTGTGCTTCCACTCACCAGTCTAACCTTCATCTCAGCATACATATAAATCAAATTACAAATGGAATGTTTCTAGAGGATGATGAATAAGACAGAAATTGGAGAGTGAAAACACAAACAGAAAAAAAACTGACAAAACTTGTAAAAAAAAGTGTTTTGTGTTGCTGAGGGCTGAGGGTGTGTTGCATCATGTACTGCACATGGTGAGGCTGGTGTACCGGCCAAACGCTCAGGCTTACATCAGCCACAGTACCTCCTGCCTGCTACACCTGCCCCACACACAAACACACACACACGCACACACACACACGAACACACATAAACACATGAACACACACGAACACACACACGAACACACACACATTCACACTGTACGAACGCACACACACAAACACACATAAACACATGAACACACACGCACACGCACACACACACACGCACACACACAAACATCCACCTGCAGTACTCCTACACCTGCATTGCTGAGCCTATGCATTCAAGCCCAGGATCACCCCCAACACCCAAATCTACACCAGCCCTCGGTCCATACCACAGCTAGACCGTGTCTACACATATGCACCATGACCTTTGAACCCACTCCATTACTCCACCACAGCTCAGTTCTAATCTCCGCTAAGCTTAGAACCGCACGGTCAGCAGCATCGGCGACTGGCTCTACCGGAGGATGTGCGCAGAGCGAGACGAGAGGAGAAATATCCACCCACACTTCCTCTGGCCTCAATCACACTACACCAGTCCTACGCCAGTCTGTGCCAGGTGCAAAATGCAATTAAACCAGTACCCCGAGGAGCACCTCTACACTCAGTTTGTCAGTGTGTGTGTGTGTGTGTGTGTGTGTGTGTGTGAATATCTCCTTTCGGTGTTCCAAAAGCTCGGAGGAGGAAGCGGAGAGGAACTGCACCACTGATAGCTCACAGCACTCCTTTTGTTCCCTCTGTGCAAAATGTACACCAATCAATAGTTTAAAGAGACTTTTCTCTCTCCCCCGCATTTCACCCTTTTTCTGCAGGGGACAATTTGATATCCCTCCAGCTTCCGCTTTCTCTCTGCAATTTACCTCCTTCACTAAAATTCAATATTTAAACTCTCTCTCGCTCTCTGTCTTTTTCAAAGAGGCATACACTAAATCAAGCTATTCTCTCTCACTCTGTGCTTATTTCTCAAGCCACGCTCTACTAGTCCATCTTTCCAATGCTGTACCTCCTTATTCTTCTTTCATTCTTCATCTCTCTCTCACACACACACACACACACACACACACACACACACACACACACACACACACACACACACACACACACACACACACACACACACACACACACACACACACACACACACACACACACACACACACACACACACACACACACACACACACACACACACACACACACACACACACACACACACACACACACACACGCGGTTCAAAGGTGTGATACAGACATATGACTAGCCACTGAAGTGGGTTCTATTGGGAGGGTATCCAGAAGCAGATGGAGCCTTGGCATCAATCACGCCGAGGCGGGTATGGGACGGACGCCGCAGGCAGTGGGCACACCCAACCCTCATTGGCATGGCACAGGAGCACGCGCCCAGCGCCACGAGGCATGGGCAACAGCTGCAGGGCTACCGGAATATTTCAGCATGAAAAACAAAACCTGCTGCCTATACGGGCATATTATGAATGCATCCCACGTGCAAGCTGTAGCTAATTGACTTCATAAATTGGAGTAACAGGTCACGAGACGTGCCACACAAGATTCCGAGATTCCAATCAATGCCTTTTGTTCCACAAGCGTGTGAGGGAAATAAATCAAAGCGGCTCTGATTGCTATTGAAGTTAAGCCCGATCAATCCAGGCCCTTTAACTGGACGGAATTAATGCGGTCTGAGTCTTATTGGGTCTACGCCGAATCCTATTGAGTCTCGGGGAAAGGAGCTAAGGATGTTTCCGGACTAAGCCGCATCGGGCCAGTTTAGCCTTCTGTTTGGGAGGAAGGATGGCATCCGCTCCATCAATTAGGCTAGCTCTAATCGACCAAGCACTCTGTAGATGGCCGAAGCCCACCTTGGTGACCGCTGAATAGAAACAGACGTGGCACTGGCCTGGCTGGTCTGGCATAGAGTCGGACGCTTTCCTATGCAAGCCAAGGAAGAGGGCGCTTTTGAGGGGCTGTTTTTGACCTGTGACCGAGAGTCCTGTGTTAGCAGTTAGGGGGGTGATATTATGTATGTGTGTGTGTGTGTGTGTGTGTGTGTGTGTGTGTGTGTGTGTGTGTGTGTGTGTGTGTGTGTGTGTGGGGCGGGGGTGGTTGGGGGGGGGGGTGAACAGGGGAGCTCTTAGCAGGGAGCAGGGGAAGGCTGGGTTCTTGCACTGTGACCCCTTTCTGACCGGGGGGCAATAAATTAGCAGGCATGTGTGGTCAGTGTTGGGCAGTGTTGCTGCTGACCAGCAGATCGACCCTCAGTGCAACAGCCAGGAAACAGACAGGCAGGAGTGTCCACTCAGCCTCTCGTGTTTAATACAAATTAGGGATTCTGCCCCCCTCTCTAACCCTCTGTCTCTGTCTGTCTGTGCGTGTGTGTGTGTGTGTGTGTGTGTGTGTGTACACACGTCCATCGTCCTTGCGTGACAGATCCATCCTGCCCACTGAAGACGGTTTTATCATTTGGGAGCTCTGAGGACCCAGAGGATGCTTTAATGGTGCGTGCGTGTGTGTACATGTCTGTGTGTGTGTGTGCATCCGTGTGTGTGTGTGTGTGTGTGTGTGTGTGTGTGCGTGCGTGCGTGTGTGCGTGCGTGCGGGCGTGTGTGTGTGCGGTGTCAGAACCTCCTACACACAAACAGATGTATGAGGGACAACTAAAGGAATACTGAGCAGATGACCTGCTTGCACGACAATGAAAGAAAGAGTGAAATGTGTGTGAGTGTGTGTGTGTGTGTGTGTGTGTAAGCAACAGGCATGACTGTGGTATTACCTAGAAACTCATTTTTAACCAGCTGACTTGTGCATTAGCTGAAGAGCTATATAAAATGGAACATATGGTCACTGCCAAGTCAAATGATTATTTCCCAGTTTTGTTTGCAATACAGTAATCATGCCACTTGTAAGAATATTACAACTGGCAAGACCCCCCCCCCACGCTTCCATTGACCATTGGATTAGTCTAACATGTAGAATATACTAAGCTCTTTGTCTGTTGAAATGCCAGACAGCTCGAAGCCCACCAGCTTATTTCTGGAGCATATAAACATAGACTCAGAAAAGCAAAATGCCATGCTTCTTAGCTGATGTCACGCATACACAATGGCATACAAAATACACACAAATTTAAACTTGTTTGACAGCAAAATGACTGAACAAAAGTATGGAAACTGCGGCCATTTCACCCATTCAAAAAAAAAAAAACATGCCCACTGCTAGAGCACATCCTAGGTTCTTCTTCTACTAGAAACCCCTAGTTGCCACAGTAACAAGTGGGGATTTCATTATGGAATACACTGCATAACAATATTATGCATTGTTATCTCACTAGAAATGCACTTTAAATTCTAAAATCCATAATTTCTTATCTTTTTTCAATCCATCAAACACAAGGCTCTGCATAGAGAAAATCAAACCTCTTCCAGAAACCTTAATGTCAGATTATTTTTTCAATTGTGCAGTAATTTCAGACAGAAAATACAGACTCTGTGTACAATGGCCTTAACTGCTACTGTAAAAAAGAGAAAGCACTGCATGCACCGGTCTATAGGCTTAATCTTCCCCTGGACAGCACTCCAAACCAGCAGTGACCAGAGCATTGGATTCTTTGGTCTATAACCCCCCACTCTCTCTCTCTATCTCTCTCTAGAAATGCACTGCTAACCAGTATTGTTGACTGAATTACTGAATATTGATGACACTGTGGTCTATAACTGTCTACTCGGATGACCTGTTAACCTACAGTGGGTGTCATCCATACAACCCCCCGTACCCCTCACCCCCTCTCCCTCCCCCTGCGGACCCTGACACTAAGGCCACAGCCCCATCATGGTGCTGATGCCTCTGGCTGAGAATCTGATTAGCAGGACCTTCTCCTGAACACCCACACTATCCATCACGCTCCGCACCATGATAGCAAATCAATCCAGCACAGGCCAGGAGGAAGGAGGGAGAGAGAGGGAGAGAGGAAGGGAGAGAGAGAATAAGAAAGAGAGGGAGAGATAATGAGAAAGAGAGGGAGAGAGAGAAAATGTGTGTGTGTGTGTGTGTGTGTGTGTGTGTGTGAGAGTGTGAGAAAGAGAGAGAATGAGAAAGAGAGAGGGATAATGAAAGAGAGAATAAGAGAGAGAGAATGTGTGTGAGGCAGAGAGAGGGAGAGAAAGAGAGAGATGGTAGAGAATGAGAGAGAAAATGAGAGAGAAAGAGAAAGAGGATATGTGTGTGTGTGAGGCAGAGAGAAAGAGAGAGAGAGAGGGAGGGAGAGAGAGAGAGGCAGAGGGAGAGAGGGAGAGAGAGAGAGGCAGAGAGAGAGAGAGGGAGAGAGAGAGGCAGAGAGAGAGAGGGAGAGAGAGAGAGGCAGAGGGAGAGAGGCAGAGAGAGAGAGAGGGAGAGAGAGAGAGAGGCAGAGGGAGAGAGGGAGAGAGAGAGAGGCAGAGGGAGAGAGGGAGAGAGAGAGAGGCAGAGGGAGAGAGGGAGAGAGAGAGGCAGAGGGAGAGAGGGAGAGAGGGAGAGAGGGAGAGAGAGAGAGGCAGAGAGGGAGAGAGGGAGAGAGGGACCCCGCGAGTGCATTCTCTGCCTTGATGAAGAGTAAAATATTGTGTCTTTGTCTTTTAGAGGAGTCTTGGAAAACAGCAACCAAGACAAAGGCTGACAATGCAGCAGTGTCGGGAACAATAGCATTTGCTAAAATATATACATATGTTATAAATAAATTCAAATAATATAAGTTTACAAACTTCCCAGACAGGAAAACGGCAGAAATACATCCAATAAAAATCAAATTTACCATAAAACCACAAAATTGTCAAACTACTTCAGATTTCAGTAACTGAATTCCTACATCAACAGTATAACAGTACAGTATTGTGAACATTGTTTTTACAGTCAACTGTGGTCCAAACAAAGAAAAGCATTTATTTTTAAATCTTCATGACAAACGAGCCTGTGAGCAACAGCATAACACACACACACACACACACACACCCTGAACAAAAACAATCATGCTTCTCTTGTTAATTGGCAGAGGCTCAGCACGTGGTCCCAGCAGTTCACTGCATGCTTGTGTGTCATTCATTACTCAAAGATGGAGGGATCCTTTGCAAGCTGTGCTGTGTGGTCCCCTCACACCCGCCCATTCACCCACACCATCATCCATTACACACACACAAACAAGGTGTGTTGGCAGAAGCTCCTTGCATGGGTCGACATATGCATATGTGAACACACACAGACACACACATGTGCACACACACACACACACACAGATTATTACTCTCCATGTGGGGTGTACTGGTTAATTGACAGCCCATGTGTTGAGGCCCATTTCCGAGCTGTGTGTGTGTGTGTTTACAAATGACCCGCCACTGTGGGTACAAGAAAAGCACCTGATGGTCAAACCTTTCCTACTGCGAAACTAGGCACCCTCATGACTCAATCTCACACACACACACACACACACACACACACACACACACACACACACACACACACACACACACACACACACACACACAAATTGAGTAAGTGTGGAAAAGTCTACATACGTAAGCCCTGTAGCCTCGTTAATCTTATCGATTTACTAAAATATAACTCATTATTTTGTACTGTAGACACGGAATAAAAATTCCATTAACTTAAATCCAGACCAGCGTGAAACAGGAAATTAAAATCTGTTTACAGAGCTAAAGAACAGGAACTTAAAAACAATCATGACAATTTAAATGTGAGTCACACAATGGGAGAAATGCAAAGAAACAAAACAAAAACCACAATTCAGACTGAAACGCTGAACGTTAGCCCGCAGTTCCAACACACAACGCTTCCAGAGACACCCAGGAGCGAGTGGCGGTGTTGTTGCGTGAGAACAGCGGGCAGGGCAGGGCCGTAAACATGTCGAAAAAAAGACCCAAACAGCCTCGCCAGCGCTCTTTAAAACGCCGCGTCTCTCCCACATGGTGTCAATTTGCATTTCTGCCGAGGAGCTCATTTGCGCATTTTAGACTTTTATAGTCACCAAAATCACAGAAACCACACAGCCTTCCCTCCTAAGTAAGTGCAGTTTGACGACCCTTTGATTTCGCCAGTCACTCTCCTCCCCCACTTCACGAAGCTCACAGCAGCCAGTTGACAAAGAAGAATTAAGAAGAAATCAAACAATATCTTTTCCTTCCCTTTTTTTACATAAGAAGAGAGTGCCTTAATGTTTATTTCCCAGACAAACACAAATATTCCTAGTGTCGTGTTAAAAAATGATGTGTTCTATTTTGAATAATGACCCCGTAGTCAGTCCGCTATAGCAGAGATTAAAACCCGACAAACAACGATAAATAACTTTATAACTTTGTTTTTAGCGTGTCGCTGGCAGTGGTGTCATATGGTTCCAATGTGGTCTCACATCCAGCTAGTGCTTTTAAAACCACATTTGCAGCTGAGTATGGGTGTGCAGGACAGAGGGGGGAAGGGGGGGGGGGGGGGGGACCCCAGGGTCTTGAGTTTCCTGCCCCCACTTCCAGCCCTTGATCCCATGCTTTGCCTTTGATACCAAAACTAAAGGATGGCTCCACAGGCTTCCCATGATTCATTGGTGCGGCTGCACTACGTAGAGCGACAGGCGGTTCGATCTGTCAAGCATGATCCCAGTGCTAGACATGACACAGTTCGGCATCTCGCCTCTGGTGTCTGAGTGAGTCCTGTGGTACTGGTTGCCTGAGGAATGCCAGTGTTTATGCCATACCAACGCATCTAACCACGCACATACCAGTAAAAAACATCAGATCAGATCAAACATTTCAATCCACTCAGGATTGTTAGACAATGGAGCAGCACCAGAATGCCTCCTCCACAGACATCCTCAAGTATGTTCACTTCATAGTCTGTTCCATCAAAGCATCCATCAAAATTCTATTTTCCTTCACTGGCCTGCAAACTGAAAAGAAATGTATCAGTCTGTTCACTCGATCTTCAGAAAGGAGGGAGATGAAGTCATGTTCAAGCAGCCTTTAAAAGATTTCTGCATTTCTCTACGTTTAACCTCTCTTCCAGATGCAAACACCATCCCCTATCGTAAAGTCCTGCTGCAGTGGTCAAACAGCAGGGAGGACACCCAGCAGACCAAGGTCACACTGACCCTCATAAGTAAACAAAAGCAAACCCAAGGCCCTGAATTCACGAAAAAAGTATTTCATGTCTCTCAGCACAACAGATGCGGCAGCTTTTTTTTTCTCCAAGTGTTTCAGTTTACTGCAAAGGTAGGCCCAAAGAAAAAAAAAAGAACAAGGATAGAACTATTCTGGGTTGAGGGCCAGCTACTTTGATTATGAATTGAAGCCTGGGAAAGATTGCTTCCAATAAAGCCTTCTTCACGTCATGGCTCGACGAGCTATTGAGGGACTAAAGACGGCTCTCTTTAGGACGCTCCCCTATTCACTGAGGAAAGAGAACAACATGTCCTGAGTGGCTGCTCTTTCTCTTCTGCTCCCCTCGCCTCTCCTCCGCCTGAGAAATGGTTTGAGTCAGGCAGCGGCCGGGGGAAACATTCTTTCCCGCTGCTAAATGGGCTTCCTTTGAAGTGTTTCGCGGCGAAATACTTCCTGATTGTCCTACAAACACAAAGAGGCCAGCGCGCAGATGAAAATGGCCTCGGGTCCACATCCATCATCCCTGTGTTAAATGGGTCTACCTCTTCCCTCCTCCAAATATGCATGGCCCGGAGGGCTGAGTCTCTGTGATGGCGCACACTGTGAACCCTTTCACTTGGAACGTCCTATCGGTGTATTTTCTGTACTATGCCTTGTTTACACTGAAATCGCACACACACACACACACACACACACACACACACACACACACACACACACACACACACACACACACACACACGTCTGGTCTATGTATTAAACTGGAGAGGGTGACATCAGTTGAAGGGGCCTCACAGACGTTTATTAAAAATATCCCCTAGTGTCACAAAAAGAAATGCAATCAAATAAAGAGAAACTTAAACAACAGCGACAACAATAAGATCGGCCAAGATATGGGTGGCAGATCAAAATACCTTGGTCTGAAACGGAGCCCTGGCTGTAATAAGGGTCTCGTATGTACAGGGCTTTATGAGGCTGGCGCAGCCACAGCAGAGCGGACGGGAGGGATGTATATTATGTTACAGAACGGGGAGACGGGTTTATAGCGGCCCCCAGACATCACAGGGCACTGGTGGCCCCCCTCACAACATGAGGCACTGTAAAAGCGTCTCCGGCAAGAAAAACCGCCTTCGCCGGCTGCAATTACGCGTTACTTTGGGCTCACAGCAGAGCAGGGGACAGGAACTCTCCTCGTCCGCCTTTGTGTCGGGACCGAGTGCTCTCAGCTTTCTGCAGTGAGGCACTGGCTGTGCAGCAGGTGAAATTTGTGTGTGTGTGTGTGTGTGTGTGTGTGTGTGTGTGTGTGTGTGTGTGTGTGTGTTTTTCTTTGTCCATCGAGACTGTGATAAATTAAGTTCTCGCAGGATGACCCACATTGGTGACAAATCTCCAACCTTCAGGAACAACTAAACTGAACAACAACAGAAGCAACAACAACAGCAGCAGCAACAACAACAACAGAAGCAACAACAACAGAGCTTCTTTGGCTGCAACAGACAACAGCAGCCCAAATCACATGCAACATCCGGCTAATTAAAAATGTTTTAAAAAAAGAAATAAATCTCTCCTTTATCCAAGCGGAGCGTTGAGAGAGTTGAGGAGAAGGAGGAGGAGGAGGCTGTGCATTAGTGGCATTGCTTAGATACCTCCTGGAGGGGCACTGGCACAAAGGAAAGGTAACCCATGGCAACCAAACCAACGCCGTCAAGGACAAAGAAACTGTGGTGGCTGTGCCCCTGTCTACAGCCAGTGAGGACCGCAGACAAAGAACTGTACAGAGAAAGAGAGAAATAGGGGGAGAGAGAGAGAGAATGAGAGAGAGAGAGATGGAGGGGCAGAAAGAGGAAGGAGAAAGAAGGGTTAGAGAGTGAGGAAAGGGAGAGTGAGAGAGAGAGAGTAAGGTGAAGAGAGAGAGAGAGAGAGAGAGAGGGAGGGGATGGGAGGGGAAGAGTGGAGATGAGAGAGCTGGAAATGTGGAGGTGGAGGAGTGGGAGTGGGAGCAAGGACCATGTGTGGTCCATCACCACCAGCTCTGAGGAGAGGCCACTCCGCCTGCCTCTGAATAGGCCGCCGTCTGCCCCCAGGACGCTCGACGCAGCCCACGCCACGCCGCTGAGAAATAGAAAGACCGGGAAAAAACAAAAGGCCTGCGAGGGAGAGCGAGGGAGAGCGAGGCATGGCTTGCAGCCGCTTAAGAGCGCGCCGGAGCTGCCCACTCCACATTCACACGGCACAATGATGCTGACAGACGCTAGCTGGAGAGCGAGAGCACTAGGGAGAGAGAAAAATAAAAGAAAGAGAAATTGCAAGACACATACAGATAAAGACAGCGATGAAGAAAAGAGGAGGAGGAGAAGGAGGAGGAGGAGGAGGAGGAGAATGAGGCTTTAGAACATGTCTCTGCGCTAGGAGGACCAGCCGAGAGCTCAACAAAGGACACTTGCCGCTGAACATATTCATGCTTTTACGAGGAAGGCCAAACAATGGGCCGAAAAATTCCACTAAGACAGCAAGAAAAAAGCCTTAACTAACCACATGAACATTGTTAGGCTTTTCACAGAGACTTAACAGCCTTTAAAAGCTTTACGTCTTTGTTCTATATTTCTGTTGTTTCCTATAATTGCGCTGCTCGGAACAGTCTCCAGCAAATGGGTGGATAGTATTTCACTCGATTTCCCCCAACACCAATTTGTAGCCATAAATCGTCTTTAGTTGATGGTCGTGTTTGCTGCCAGCAACCTTTCTGTACGGTACAGTGTACGGTCTGCCATAAAAAAACAGGTCACTGACAAAGTTTGGCCTCTTCAGACACTTTGTTCATACCTTCAAAAACATACCATGCAGGACACACCAATAAACAATATATAAGAGGAGACTCTAAAATCCTGACCTAAGCCAGCCCTGTCCCTGGGTGGCCATGGTTCCGGGTCAGAGTATGGGGAAGAGTGGTGGTTAGGCCTCCAGTTGCTGGTGGAAGTGTGTGTGTGTGTGTGTGTGTGTGTTTCTTTGTGCGTGTGTGCGTGTTTCCGTGTGTGTGCGTCTGTGTACAGTATGTGTTTCTGTGTGTGTTTCTGTGTGTACGTGTGTGTGTGTGTGTGTGTATGCATGTGTGTTTCTGTGTGTGTGTGTGTGTGTGTGTGTGTGTGTGTGTATGTTTCCGTGTATGTTCGTGTGTGTGTGTGTGTGTTTGTGTATGCATGTGTGTTTCTGTGTGTGTGTGTGTGTGTGTGTGTGTGTGTGTGTGTGTGTGTGTAGTGGGATTAGGGTCAGCGTGAGCGCCTCCACTTTTCCTGGCTGTGAGGGAGAAGAGATCACAGGAGGGGCCGGAGGTGAGGTGAGCAGCCTGCGTCACGGGGCCCCCTGGTGTGATGGCACTGACAGGCCCTCGGACGCACCTCAAGCTCTAGGAAGCCCAACCGGGGAGAGAGGAAAGGACAGGACAAAACAGGAGAGGAGAGGGGACAGCCTTAACTGACCCTTAAGGAGGATGATGGCAGGTCAGTTCTTCCACTTTTAGTCTCTCACCCTCTCTCACACACACACACACACACAAATCACTGCTCTCTGTCAGTATTTTTCTCATCTTGATCTCACCCCCTTAGGATCTCTAAGTTACACTCTCTCACTCTCACGCACGCACGCACGCACGCACGCACGCTATGTTTATCTCATCGCTCTGCCTCTTGCTCTCTGCAGGAGAGGCAGGCTAAAACAGCCTTAAGCATCTCCCACACACAGCTAAAATAGTCCGGCACAACACAACAGATGTGAAGAGGCTGTCTGCAGCTTGATTCAGAGCTGACGTTTGTGGAAGTGCTTACATCAAATCTGGCACACACACACGCACACACAGACACACACACAGACACACACGCACACGCGCACGCACACGCACACCTATGTCACTGCCTCTGATTCAGCACAGGGCACATGGAACATATGGCATGGATCATGTCATCAGACAATTAAGCCCAAATCAAGCCATCTCATCATTAACTAAAATTACATCTGTGGTGGAGATTGCCGTGGGTTTTGTGAGTGTACGTGGACTGCTGCTTAAATGTTCAGACCACAAAATTATCCTTAATTATCTTAGCGTCTTAAGTGTAGGTGTGTGTGTGTGTGTGTGTGTCTGTATTTTTTTAGAGAGAGAAAGAGAGAACGGAAGAAGAAAGTGAGAAAGAGAGAGATAGAGAGCAAAAGAGAGAGACTGCACAACACACAAGTGTTTGTGTGGGCTTCTCTTAGTAATTAATGACGCTCCAGGACTAATGAGACATTTCTGCTGTGCTGGCTGGCTTGCCTGTGACTTCATAAGAAGCCACCACTCCTGACTTTCAAATGGCTCCTACCTCAGCACTTCTGGGTGCCCATATCTCATAGCTTTGACAGGCAATGACATAACCAAAACACAGCATCAAGGCCTGCGTCGGGATGCTGTCTACATCCTGATGGAAGGTGGAGGCCAAGAAGGACTTTATTGTTTCATCCATAACACTTTTACTTTTTTGGTGGTGGTGGTGGTGGTGGTGGGGAGGGTATGGAGACAGGGACAGTTTTATTAATAGCAAAGGCCTCTCTCTTTTTGCGAGTTGTGTGCAGCGTTTTTTGTGGGTCTGTGCATCTTTATAGAAATACACAATTTGAAAATCCACACGGCATGATTAGCATGAACAGGGTCTCACTCACTCACTCACCCCGATGGCCGCTGCATGAACCTGACATCCCGGCGAGATAAAGATGACAACCTGACACATAAACAAAACCTCTGGATCAAAGGCTCACATCCCCCCGCCCATCCCTCTCTCCCTGCTCTCTCACACAGCAGTGTGCCGACGCACGGTATCAAAATTCAGTGTTTACTTAAAGGAAAAACAACGAATCAGAAAACACTCAGCGTGGGCAAAACACCCAGGCCGTTTTGATATTTCTCAGCCGAAATATTGTTTTAGCCTTACACAAGATTTAGGGCTTTGCAAATGTCTCTGACGGATTTCCTGGTATTGTTTCCAGCTGAATACTGTAGCTCATCTTAGCATAATAGACCAAAATATACATTTCCTAATCTCTGTGGTGCTGTATGGAGTGGAAGAATTCAGGGACACCGCAAATGATGTAACACGTAGCAAACAATACATTTCAATTTCGCTAGATTAGTAAAGCTCTCGGACTGTAATCCTGTTCAGACTGGCAGCAAGGTGCAGTTCTAGGTCAGGCATGAAATGGATGACGTGCCAGTGTGTGTGTGTGTGTGTGTGTGTGTGTGTGTTTGGGGGGGTGGGGTGCGTGTTCCCCCAAAAAAACATTAGGCAGAGATGGGGGAGGGGGGTGATGGGGGGGCATTTCCGCTCCAAAGACATGAGAGCAACATCATGTGCCCCTCCCCCACCAGACACCATCCCCACAGACACACACCACCACAGACAGACGACATCAAATAAATAAATAAATAAATAAACGCACAAAAGGCAAACCAGCGCATGGCACGGTGACCTACAAACGGTAACAGCCACAACATTATTCAACAGCTCCGCCACTGGAGTGCCTTGAAAAGCCATCTACTGTAGGGAGCAGGAGGAGGAGGAGCAGGAGGAGGAGGAGGAGGAGGAGGAGGCTAGAGCTATGCTGTAAGAACGGAGGAATGTCCTCCCAATGTGGCATCGGGATACTTGAGTGGGTTCATTCAGTAAGAGAGAGAAGGAGAGAGAGAGGGAGGGAGGGAGGGAGAGAGAAAGAAAGAGAGAGAGGGGGGGCATGGAAGGAAAGAAGAGAAAAGATGTCAAGAGAAAGGGAATGGAAGGCAAGTAGAGACAACGGCATGAGCGCTGCGCTGTGGCCAGACAAAACACCCCGACAGACAGTGTGAAGAGTGGACGAGTGTGTGGCCAGACAAAACACCCCGACAGACAGTGCGAAGAGTGGACGAGTGTGTGGCCAGAGAAGAGGAGCGGGAGTGAGGGAGAGGACAGAGGAGGAAAGGAGGAGTGGAGAGAGAGGAGGAGAGGGAGGAGAGGAGACAGGAGGAGTAGAGGAGGAAGAGAGGAGGAGAGAGAGGAGTGGAGGAGAGATGGAGAGAAGGCAGAGGACAGGAGGAGGAGGGGAGGAGGAAAGAAAGGAATGGAGAGATGGAGAGGAGAGAAGGCGGAGGACAGGAGGAGGTGGGGAGGAGGAAAGGGAGGGGAGGAGGGGAGACGGGAGGGCACACAGCTTGATCCAATTCATCACCATTTTTCTGAAGCGCGTCCATGACGGCTCAATTTTCACCTTTTCCTCCGGAATACAGCTGAGGAGAGGTCGACAGCGACCCAGAGAGAGAGAGAGGGAGCATGAGAGAGAGAGAGAGAGGGAAAGAGGGAAGAAGGAAAACAAAAAAAGACTGAGAGAAACAGAGACCAAGTGAGAGCGGCGCTTTCATGAGGACTCTGTACTTTGGCAGCCTCCGAACACATCCAGCTGTCCAGGCTCCCCTCAGCCAGCACTCCCAGCCTCTCTCTCCTCTCCTCTCCTCTCCTCTTCCCCTCTCTTCCTTTTCCTTTCCTTTGCTCCGTGTGTCGACCCAAGCGGCGGGATTTCTCATTATTAATCCCCTCAAAATGGCTCCCACACCCTCCCATCAGGGGAAGCCTTTTGAAACGCCTGCCGACTGGAGCGGGCCCGTTGTTCAGCGGCATCACTTCCTGTCTGACGACGCGGCCGGGCGGCGTGAGCTGCGCTAGGTGGAGGACGCGGGACTAGAGGGGAGACTAATCGCCAGAGACAGAAACGCAGGCGTGTTTTTTTAAGCTCCCTCCTTGAGTCCCACTTTACTTCACTTCGTGTTGGCGGGCAAGCGCGCTGTAATTGGAAGTGGCGTGCCTGGCCCTGGGGTGTGTGTGTGTGTGTGTACGTCTCTCTCTCTCTGTGTGTGTGTGTGTGTGTGTGTGTGTCTCTCTCTCTCTGTGTGTGTGTGTGTGTGGGTGCTTGTGTGTGTGTGTGTATGTCTCTCTCTCTCTCTCTCTCTCTCTCTCTCTCTGTGTGTGTTGTGTGTTTTGCCAAAGCAGGGGCTGTGTTGGGGTTGGGCTGGGATCAGAGTACTCGGGGGTTGGTCTCCTCTCTGCGTGACGCGGATGTTTGCTTCTGCCGGCATGGGGCCCCATTCTCATCTTGTTTAATTCAATTAAAACGCTCTCCCCTTCCAAGAAATAAAAGCGACGGGGTTGCTTTGTTGTGTCTGTTTTCCCCCTTTTCCCAATTTCATTTTTTACGACACCCAAAATTGCCTCCAACATACAGTATCTGACGCAGTGTGAGTTTGAATAGAGTGCTGTCTGGAAATCCTAATGGTTTCGTTCAATTAAAGTGAAACTTTCTTTTTTTCAAGCAGGGTGCCATCGACAGCTAAAACACATGGTATGCCTCTAACCTCTTTCATATGAAATGGGATTGAAAACCAAAATCACTGCTGGGACTGATCTAAAGTCAGGAAGGGTGCAAAGGGGGAGTTCTTCTGGCACAAAACGTTCAGGCCTGTTCCCCCAACCTTTCCACAGAGTCATGCCACTTCTCCCAATCGCTTTGCATTTTTCCAACACCACAAGAAAAACAACAAAAAAAAGAAACCACCGTGGTAGCAGTCCAAGGCTATTTATCAACCGAACCGATCCCAGTGGCACAGGAAAAAGCAAACGGAGATGAAGTACGGCACTAAACGTAACTTCAGTCAGGGTGTGAAGACTGCATAGTGAGGTTTTTTCAAAGCAGTATAGGAAATCATTTGTGTTGAACAGAATCTTAGCTGTACCTTCGCAGTAAACATTGCAAGAAGAAACAAGAGGAGAGCCTTGAAAACCGGTTAATGAGTGTCTGTAAATCATGCTGCACTGAGCAGAGAGTCCTCTGTGTGTGTGTGTGTGCGTTGGTGAAGGCTGAGCCATCATCGTCACATGCAAGACATGGTTTCACAGCACAGCGTTCACAAACAAGCTCCGCACTGTACAAGGCTGCAACTACTGGAAACAATTAATAGCGTTTTTACGACCTCTCCTCATTCCAGCCCCACTGTAAGCCGCAGCGCAGAGCGAGGCAGGGGTGGGTCAGGGCAGCGAGGGGGAGGAGTGCAAAAATAAAATCGCTCACTCGCTAAAGGAGTCTAAAAGGGGCTACGTACTGTGCGGAGCACGCAAAGCAGCCAAGCCCGCTGTCCACCGAGGGTTCACTCAGAGAACAGAGATCAGGCTGTGGTTAGAAATACAACATGGCCCCACGATGAGGGAGGACGCATTGATGGACAGACAACAAAAACCTACATGACACACGGCTACGCGGAGAAAAACGATGCCGAGTTGCTGAGCGAGTAATGCACTAATCGCTTACAGTTGTCTACGGCCATGAGGTAGCAATTAAGTTATGGCTGAAGGCTGCCATCATTAAGTCACATTTACAGTGAAGCTTTGACACACGCTGATGGACATGTCTGCAAAGACATCCATCCAGCCAGCAGCTCAAAAGCCTCAGGTGGACTTAAGGGCCTATCACATTGTACACGGTATGCGCTGTGCTCACCGCTAGGTTGCTCTTGGTTGAGGTAACGTCCCAAAGATTGTTGTTGTCGGGCTCAGCGCAAAATACCAATGACTTACAGCGCGCCGCGGTCAAAGTTGAACATGATTGAACTTTGACCGCGGCACGCGCAAGAGCGGCAAAGCGGCAAAATGCTGCTTGCGGTGCACTTTGCTCAGTGCAACGGCAGACCAGTTCTTGCGCGCGCAAGCCATTGACAATAATGCATTTCATAGCACATACCGCGTTTAATGTGATAGTCTAAGGACCTATGTTCATTTCTAGCGTATCAAATGCTACAGAGCCTGCTGCCGTTAGCATGCAGCCGTGGAGCTACTGGTCGAAAGAGGACAACACTGTAGCCAGCGATGGGAGCGAGGAGGAGTGAGACTCTCTCTCTGAAGCCTGGGAGACAGCAGCAGACAACACGTGGAACAACACAACTCCCCACCCAGCGGACAGCTGCTTCCGTCGGGGGGCATCGGCAAGAGTGCACTGGCTCAGACTGCACTCTGGAAACCACCCGGCTGGGAGGTCCGCTGCGAGGCTGGCTCGCACATAAAGAGCAGTCCAAAACCTACAGTGCATCACCCCGAAGGAATCCAGTGCAGTAAAGTCTCCATGGGGTATCGCCAACGCAGCCTTGTAAAAGTCAAGACATTACCAAACGACACAGCCGGGGTGATGGTCAAGCAGTAAAAACGAAATAAGAGTTCAGACGAGTTTTCTAACTCTTGATCTTGTGTCATTGCGGCCCTTCATAGCTTAATATGTATGTATGGAAGGTGAAGCGTGGGTGGGTGGGTAGTTGTGGGGGGGTTATTTGACCTGATTGTGAGTTGGAATGGAAATGGGTAAAGTTAACACAGCTGTGGAGATATACATCAACCCCCAATAATCCCATGCTATATCAAGGTGGCCATCTTCCTCCGTGCTCCTGGGACATTATGTAAGCTGGTTATATAGGATTCATGCATTACTTCACTCACTCTGCATGCATTACTGCTCACAGACACAGGCTCCACTTAATGAATGGGGTCCTAGAGCAGCCCTATGGAAGAACATGAGGCAGAGACGCCGAGATAAAAAGTCTGTTTAAAAAACAAAACTCACAGACATTAACCAAAGTGTTCAGTACACCAATTCACCGCAGAGTTGTTAGGATGAACTAATGTAACACATGGGACAGGACTGAAGATTGAAACCTAGAATAAGGCCAAGAAAAGACATCATGAGAAATCAATGAAAACACTGTTACGCAAAACATGAATGAACAGCGTGGCTTAAAACACAACAACGTCAGAAAATGATACAAGGCAAAGACAACCTAAAAACTCCAAGTTTCTCCTAAAGCCAAATAAATAAACAGCAACAGCGAGCAATGTGGTCCTGCCGGGATTTAATTCTAATTAACACACGAGCCAGAGCTCCATGCTAATAACGAAGGTTATCTTAGGCAACGCTACAACAATCCCCACTGCAATAAACTCAACACAGCCCCAGGCTGATTCGACTGGGCAGATCGGCTGTTTAGCAAGCTAAATGCATTAGTAAACAGTGCCTAATGGGTCTGTGGACCACACTTTAGGAGAAACACAAGCTCCTCTGCATGTGCAAGGGAGCCAAAATATGTCAGCGCGATCCACCTGTTCTGGGAAAGCCACTAAGCTCTTGTTGAGCAAACTTGCGCGGTAATCCAATGTACTTGTGCAGTGAGCCAACTTTAGAAAACTCCACTCAAGGGTCGGTCTTGTGTACACTACACTGACGCAAGCAGGTAGCTCTTAATAGAAAACATACATACACACACACAAAATATACATATGCATGCATGCAGGGCTTTTGCTGCCACCCACACACACAAAAAACCAGCCACACACACACACACACACACACACACACACACAAACACACACACTAAAGCTGCATGTTGGAAGCAGGCCTACAGTGGAGCCCGAGTCTTAAGCGTGCGTTGCGTAGATGAGGACGCCCGGCAGGGCTTCCTGGGATAATGAGCAGAGGGGAGCAGGATTACTCCAGCTTCCAGAGCTCAGCTCCAGCATGCCTCTACTAATTACACTACAGCACCACCAGCAACAGCACCAACAGCAGCACTAGCACCAACAGCAGAAACAGCACAAGCAACACTTCCAGAATTCAGCACCAGAACCAGCATGCTTCTACTAATTACACTACAGCAACAGAGCAACAGCTCCAACAGCACTTCCAGAATTCAGAACCAGCATGCTTCTACTAATTACACTACAGCACCACCAGCAACACCAGCAGCAGCAGCGGTGTTAGTGGAGAGGCGGGAAATGTGCTAGCATCTCATGCTAGCCCAACATCCATTGCTGGTGGCTGGCTGCTGCCTGTGGGCTTACAAATCACTTGTGATGTTAGCACACTCTAGACTGACTGAACCTGAGGAATCTAGAGAGACAAGAACAATACCATCACACTCCTGTCTTCCTGATAGGAAAACATGACGCACTGATGAGGTACAGCCAAAAGATAGGTCCTTCCAAATAATCCATAATTCTTGACTAAAGGGACAGAATGAACAGCCTACAGAAAATGAAAGAGGGAAGAACTAACCCCTAAACACACCACACACACACACACACACACACACACACACACACACACACACACACACACACACACACACACACACACACACACACACACACACACACACACACACACACACACACACACACACACACACACACACAAGAAAAAGGTCCAAGATGGTGTGCTTTATGATCGCCAGCCCTGCGTTGAAGGTCATTCTGCTGCTGCCGGTCTACTGTCTTACCCCATCGTAAACTCCAGCCGATCCCCACACCCTCACAGTGTTTCTATAAGAAACATATGGGTGCACAGCAGCACTCCAGTATTTACAGGATCTTCTCACACATGCATGCAAGCACTCCCACACTCACACATACACACAGGCACGCATTCTCTCACACACACATGCTCGTACGCACGCACTCACACACCATAAAGGCAGTAGGAAGTTATATATTCACTGTTCAGGAGACACACTTTTTAGGACTTTTTCAATGTGTAACAAAGGCAATGCTGATCTAGCCATCTGATAACAGAATACACTTTAGAATACGACGCATGATTATAAGGCTAAGAAAAGCCAAATACTGATTAGATGACTCCACTGCGTGGTCAACAACCCTTCTCTTTAATAAATAGCTTAAATTAGACAGCACGGAGCACCATGCAGAACAGTCCAGTCCTTGTGAGATGATTGGAGCCAGACAGCTGGAAACACTGCCCGCCATTCACAACGCCCCACAGGGTCCTCCATCACACAGAGAGGACGCACGCCGGCAAACCCTAACACTTCAAGCCCAAACCAGACAATGGCATCTTTTGAATCGGCCAAGCAGCACGAAAAACAAATGACCGCCACACTAACACACGTTCCTCCCCCTGGGGCAGTAACACAGGCCTGCCTGTTTACACGTCCATATCAATCTCATTTGCTCCGTGAACACGAACTGCCCAGATGAGTAGGCAGCGGACAGCAGCAGTGACCGCCGAGGGGGCCAAAGGGGAGCCACAACGAAGGTGTGTTGCTCAATCTTTATGGGGTGCTAAGAGTAGGCGGCGCATGACGTCCTCTCCCTGGTGGTAAAGGACACCTATGCACGGTTATTACAGGAACAATCTCCTTTAGGTTCAGCACGCACAGGTGCTTTGAATAAATCCTCCTCTTCTCCTCGACACCTCTGGAGCGCTAATGAGGAGGGTGCAAAGAGGAGGAGGAATAGGAGGAGGAGAAGGAGGAGGGGGGGATGAAGAGGAGGTGTGTGTGCTGCTGAGCTGTGCAGGAAAACACCACGGAGTGAAACAAAACTCCCACCGTCACACCAGCAACACTCCTACGCAAACACAGTTAATTAGGCACTGCCAGGGTACTTAAAGGAGAAGAGAGGACAAGGAGGTCAGGAAGATGGAGAGACGAGATGGAGAATGGGTGTGTGCATACGTGTGTGTGTATGTGTTTGTGTGTGTGTGAGTGTGTGTGTGTGTGTGTGTGTGTGTGTGTGTCGGGGTGGGGGGGGGGGGGGGTACTACAAGAATATAAAATATAAGAATGAGAAACTATAGAATATTGAATATAAGAATGAGAAACTATAGAATATAAGAATGAGAGAATCACTTGCATCTCTGAAAACAGTCCCCATAATTAGCACCCTCACAACATGGATGCCCTTGCAATGTGTCAGACTTCCTTAAATGCTTTATGAGGACGATCTCTAACATTCCAAATCTGACATGACTTACTCCAGCCCCACCCACGCTCTCAGAGCGCGATATGGTGTGGCCTTGGACTCCTGCCAAAACCCCATCACACACAACCACACACCAATTAGAACCCGGCACTTACGGGAATCCCAGATTGTGTCTGAAATGTGAACATACTGGGTGGTGACCCGGGCCATTTGCACACACTCATAACTGACATCACCTCCCATAATAACTAAGGAAAGGGAGATCATCAATTACTGATGAGATTGGGCTGAGGGAGAGAGAGAGAGAGAGAGAGAGAGAGAGAGAGAAGAGAGAGAGAGAGAGGTCCACTGGGTACATTAACTGGCAGAGCAATTGTATTAACGGAGATTTATGTCCTCCAAGGCTCGCGACCTGCATCTATAATCGGGGCAATTTGTCTAGTTGCTGCTCCGCCATTGTGTTAATTACGTCAACAAATGGCAACATCTCCACCCAATATGGATGGACAGTCCATGGACAGGTCAAGGCATTGTATCAGCGCTCAAGGCTTCCCTGGACCGGCGCTGTAACTGTGAGCAGATCACAAAGCAGCTCTTTGTGGCGATGGTGGACGCCTGTTAGGCGGAGAATGGCCCTCGTGTTCGGCTCTGTCTCGCTGTGAACGGCCATTTTCCACAACATGAATAGGCCATCAATAAAGTCTTTTCAATGCATGCCACCCCATGGCAGAGAGGCGTGAATGAACTGGGTCAGATAAGCCTTTCAGGCCCGGCTCAAGCCCGCTTTTTCAGCAGGGAAAAAACACTCCCCCTTTCTTTATTGATTATAGATATCAATTATATGAGGCAGAGAACTGTGGAATGGAGTTGTCAGGGCCAGTACACATCACCGAGTCTTCAGCAACTCGGCTCGTGAATAATAGAATCGCTTAGAGAAGTGTAAAATCTCTTTCTCAGCCACTCTTGCTCACGCACTCTCCATCTTCCCCTCTCTCTTCATCCTCTCTCTTCATTAACCCACACACTGACACACACACACACACACACACACACACACACATACACACACTCAATAGAGCCTAATGCATTCCTGGAGCTTAACTCCTATTAAAAATTCAAGTCACGCAAACTGGGCTAAAACAGCTCACCGTGCACACATTGAGCAGTCCTGGGTGACAGCAGCATTTACGTGAGATGCTGCTTTTACAGAAACAGGGTAATCAGACTAGAGTTCAGCACCATTCACTGCCCGTTGGCACACTCGGACAAGTGTGGACAGGCACCCATTGAGGCCACAAAAGTCCACACTAAGACCCATACCACTAAGACCCATACCAACACCCAACAAAAAGGACTGAGGCACTGTGCTGTTTTACATTTTTCCTTTAAACTCAGTTACAAAAACAATACCAGAGCTACAGTACATATCCCAGAAGATGCAAATAAAGCTTTCCCTGCATCTTGAGAGTGCAAACACAGCAAGTTAATTACAAGATTACACTGAAGATTGTTTATAAGCAGCAGATGCAATTTCTTCTGTATTTTGGAGCGTGTAAGCTTAGAAGAAACTATTCCTTTACGCACATGTGTCCCTGTAAGGTCATATCACACCAGCATAGTTGTATTCAATGCTACCTATCTATCCCCGAGGCATTCTGATAACATCTCACGAGACCGTATCAGCTCTTCACTCTGCTGGGTGGAACATCATGACAAAGACCAAAAAAAAAAAAAAACTGCAATACTCAGTGTTTCCCAGAGAATTGAATTCCATTTGTGGTGGTTGGTTTGCAGAATTGACTTGAATGAAACAGTTTTTAACAAATTAGCACAGTATGGTTATGATGCAAACCAGATTTAAGCACAATTTAGTACAACCTGGAAAATCATTGTGTGGTGGTCAATGTTGATATTGTGGTGGGCCGCCACAAATAAGTCAATGTATGGGAAACACTGAATACTGGACCGGGCTGGACCGGTCCTGTCTGGCAGCAGGGGAGAATAATATACTGCAGTCACTCTCCTGCACGGCCTTTAGTGGAGGTGAGAATGGCGGGTCTATACACCGTTGGAAGTGCTCAATCTTTATGGGGTGCTAAGAGTAGGCGGCGCATGACGTCCTCTCCCTGGTGGTAAAGGACGCCTATGCACGCCTATGGGCTTTACGATTTGAAAAGTGTCTGTGCAATTGTCCAAGTCCAGTGTTTGGCTGGGGGGTAGCGAGCGCTGGAGGAATGGCTGCCAGGTACGGCAGGGTTGAGCGCATGAGAACAATGGCCAGAACCACAGCAGGCATCGCGAAGGCAGCCGCTTTAAAAAACCTACAGCGCCTTCTTTCAACTGCGGCCCTCCAACATAATACCTTGTACAAATCAAACACAGGAATTCTGTATGTGTATTTTCTGGTGAGCTGGCTACAGTATTATGAAAGGGTGCGGCATACTGGCTTGCTATGCTTGCTATTTGCTTGATGCTTTGACTAAGCAAGTACATGCTGAAAGAATCTTTTCATGGCGCTCTTAAGTGGGAAACAGAGAGAACATTCTGAATTTCTCCGAGCCCCATCATGTTGAATAAATTGCAAACTGAAAGAGCTCTACCTTCCCTGAAGAGGACATGCTTGCACATTCTACCTTCCCTAAAGACGACACGCTTGTGGATTCTACCTGCCACGCAGCATTAACAAGCCATAGTCGGAATTCATATTGCGTTTTATGGCCTGGGTATCCCTTAAAAGGACAGGCAGTTAAAAAGAAATATCTTTTGCCTCCGATACTGAAAACCACATGGTCCAGTGTTTGGCGGTGCAGGGAAATGATCCGTGCAGAAGTCTGGGGGCCTTCGCAACATCACCAGAGAGGGGGACACACACAGAGTGCTTCTCTCGGACCGCGTGACGCCGCGGGAGCGGAGATCCAGACGCACACTCCGCTCTACTCATCAACTACAGCATGGGTGCCACTTTTCAGCTTTAAATCGGCTCGATCGATCGCCAGGAAGATGCTCGACGATTCCCCCCGCCAGCTCTCCCTCTCTCTCTCTTTCTCTCTCTCTCTCTCTCTCTCTCTCTCTCTCTCGTCCCATTGGCCCGCTCGGTCCCTCAGGAGCGGGCGCTACATCAAATCAATTACCAGGCGGGCGCTGCGCTGTCGGAGGTCTGCTCCCTCCGCTGGTCAGCAGATGTGGTATTATACTTCATTAGCGAGACGCACGCCTGGGCTTTTTCCACCGCCGATCAAAGGAAAGAGGAATTACGCAAGTCTGGATTCAGGGACACACTGACTGGACCACAGGTCCTTTGCTTCCTCCGAAAGAAGGAAGGAAGGCAGATGCCCTACCATGAGCTCAGCACAAACACCAAATGCAAAGCTATGTAGTATACTGTACATATCACATGTATTGCTATGTACAGTGATGGCCAAAAGTGTTGGCACCCATGCTAAAGTTGACTGAAAAGAGGAATATAAAATCATCTTTTGGAAATTGATCTTAATGCCTTAAGTGAAAAATTAGGAAATATCTAACCTTTAAGGACACCTTAATGAATGAATAATGTATCATAAATAAATAAATGTTTTTCCTTAAAATACAGGGGTCATAAGTATTGACACCCCTATGTTAAATTCCCATAGACATACCTAGAGATTGGCATGGGTGTTATTTCAGTTAGCCTATTAGCTGGTTTGATTTGCATTGAACTCAATGAGCATCAAACCAGCTAATAGGCTAACTGAAATAACACCCATGCCAATCTCTAGGTATGGTGAAGGGTATGTGATGATGTGGGGCTATTTTAATTCCAAAGGCCAAGGTAACTTTATCAGGATGCACAGTATTCTGGATCCATGAAATAACTGGCCTTTAAAAATAAAAATCTGCCTGTCTCTATGGGAATTTAACATAGGGGTGTCAATACTTATGACCCCTGTATTTTAAGGAAGAACATTTATTTATTTATGATACATGATTCATTCACTAAGAAAATTGGTGTCCTTAAAGGTTAGATATTTCCTCATTTTTCACTTAAGGCATTAAGATCAATTTCCAAAAGATGATTTTATATTCCTCTTTTCAGTCAACTTTAGCATGGGTGCCAACACTTTTGGCCATCACTGTATATATTGTATACGTTATACTGCATAGGCTACACATAGTGCTATTACTGTACATCCAAATAACATAAGTATAGTAAGTATATAATACATATATGGTTAATAAATATTTTCGCATTACCTTTGATGAGGAGTGGATAAACAGGTGTATTGTGGTTCACAAACATGCAAAGAAAGGGAGAAAGAAAACATCATTAGTGACATCAACCCCTTGATGAATCACACACTATGCTTAACTTACATTTTATACTCATTTTATCCAGCTCCATAGAACTCAATAGGATCATAAAACTTCATCGGCCCAATTATCAACATTTCATTTGTAATGGGGATTTGGGGATTGGCTGTTTTTAGAGGCAGGCTTTCTGTAGTCCATCATGCCTTTGCGTCTTTGGAGGAAGATGCTCTGAAGCTTGTCCAGGACACAGACACCCTCGGGCTAACCAATCACGCTGAACAGACCCACATACCCCCATCCCCACACACTCACACACGTAACGCAGACACACACACACACACACACACACACACACACACACGTAAACACGCAGACATACACACACACACACACACACACACACAAACGAGGACACACACACAGACACACCAACAGGCCTTTTATTATTCTGTCTCCTCTTTGACCGCTTTCCCTGCAAGTCAGCTCTCTGTCTCTCACACACACACAAACACACACATAACATGAAGCCAACAAATAGGAGAGAACTCGGCCAGTGTCAGATAAGGTGCTGCTCATTCAGTGGGTGTACTTAATTAGGAAATTGAGGGCACAAGACAATGAGCGAGAGAGAGAGAGATGGAGAGAGAGAGAGAGACAGGGAAAGAGAGAGAAAGAAACATACAAGGGGTAAAGAGTTTAGACAAAGCAACAAAATGAGGAGTGCTGCTACTAATTAAGGGCAACGTGTCAGGAGACATTCAGCAGTGGACTAGGGATGTTAACCGGTAGCCGTTTAACCGGTGGTTGACCTAATCAACGTTGACCGGTTAAAAATGTTTGCCGCCGGTTAAAAAAAAAAAAAAAAACACTATTTTTAAAGCTCCCGAATGCCAGCCAGCGTCTGTTATTACACTGCGCACACACGTGTTATTGGTGTTGTATTGTATGGGGCGATATGATCACTCAATATCTAAAAATGATAAATGTGAGCATGAGCCGTCCCACGGCGGAATTTATTAAGCGCAACCACAGCACAGAGCCATGGCTCTGCCGCAGCAGAGCTCACGTAGCCATTCCGAAAACAGTTTATACCGGTTACTATAGTGACTATTTGTACGCCTTACATGACAGGTCCTGTCTGCGCAGCTAAAAAAAAAATTAGAAGACACGAAAGACTAACTTAGCATATGCCTACTTGTTGTGTTTTATTATTCATCTGTACTAAATGGCATGACGACAGGAACTTATTGCAAAGGATTTTGTGCAGCACGCTACAGAGGCTGTTGGCAATCGGTAAGTTTTTTTACGAAGACGTTGGTTAATATACTTTCCTGTAACACCACCAAATGTAGCGTTCTCTGTTTGTGACTTTGTAACGTGAGCTTTTTATAGCCTGAGCTCGGTGCCATGTTGCATGGAAGGTCGACGTTGTGCGTAATGTGTGCCTGTGCGTGGGTGCGCAGGGAAAGCAATTATTTTTCTCCCCAAAACAAAACCCTTATTCCTCCACAAGTAGTGGACAATGATTGGGGAAAATGTATAATACAAAGGGCACGAACTAACATTGTGTGACGGGAGCCTAACCATTCTAAAATGGGGGGATAACTTGTTTCACGGGCAGAGAAAGACGCGCGACAGGACACGGGTATCATAAATGGCAGTTATAGAATTTTCGGTGACCGACTTTAACTAGAGATGCACCGATATGGAATTTTAGGGCCGATAACGATAACCGATATTTATTGGTTTGTTGTGGCCGATACCGATACGATAACCGATAATATTACTCTTGAAAGAAAATTGTGAAAAGTGATTTGGGGAAAGCATTTAATAAGCATAATTTTATTGCAGTAGTTTTACCTACCAGCAAATGATGGACAGAACTCATAATAGTCCTCAATAGTGCGGCAGTCAACAACATAACAGTAGCCTAGCCCTACAGTATGTGTGGCTCCTTTAAGTGAACCTGATGTCAATGAATTGCGAGTGAGTGGCTAGAGAGTATGAATCGTTTTAATTTAGGACTAAACGCTCATAAACGGCTCAGCTGGGAATAAGCTACAGTATAGTGACCAAATCAGAGTTTGTGAGGGGAAACTTATGTTTAGTTTCAACTGAATAAAGCTGCAACTCCTCAGACTGTATCTTATGTCCGTCTACTCTGTTGCGCACAACCTGCTGCAGCAGAAATGAAAGGGGTTAAGGCCCATTCACACCAAGAACGATAACGATAACTATACATATATATCATTCTCGTTAATATGAATGACGACGTTCACACATGAAGAACGATATCGTTGGGGATCACTTTCAGAGCGATTTTCAGAACGATAAAAAGCTAATAGCCAATCAGAACCCATAGAATTTTAACCGTGACATTCATTAACACATGTGAACGCTTTTATCGTTATGGTTATAGTTATCGTTATCGTTCTTGGTGTGAATAGGCCTTTAGCCCCGAAGGTTTTAATAACTTATTATGATGACCTGTCTGGAACTGAAGCAGGAATGGTTAGCATATTTCTAGGTAGTAATACAAAACCCAAGCTAACGTAATGCAAATATAATACTAAAACACAACTTACAACTAGGCCTACTTATGTACTCGTCCCACTAACGAGTTTGCTTATTTGTTTCCCCGATCAGCGCGGTAAAGTGCAAACACACCAGCACAAGACGGCTCTAGATAGGGCTGAGCTCCGCTCTGGTAAGGTTAAATGGCGGATCATTCACGAGACGATTTTGACATGCACAGATTCCCAAATGAACGCATATCCACAGATTTTGTTAAAGTGGTGAAATACATTCACACCGCTGACATTATATTAAGGAAAAAGTATAACCAAGCTCAAGTAGCTCAGTGTAGCCAGACGGACCTTACGTAGGCCTAAATTAGGATTTTAAAAAATATCGGCGCAAATTATCGGCCAGAATTCTGTTATCGGACCGATAATAATATTTTCATTTTTTCACTTATCGGCCAATAATATATCGGCCGCCGATATATTGTGCATCCCTAACTTTAACCGGTTAATGAGGCTCAGTGGCCGGTTAAGATTTCGCCATCCCTACAGTGGACGTTCAGTTCTTTGACGCTAGTGGGCAACCAGTGCCTCCAGAATACCACATGTGCTCTAGTCTATATGATCCAATACACACAAGAGTAATCAGTGCTTATTAACTTTCTAAAGGGATGATGCAATCGTTTCATTTCCTTCGCTGTCAGTCAATGTTCATCTCCACACTGGTATCCTGACTACCTCAGAATGGTACTCGCAAATGCAAAACACACACTCAGATTTGCTACAATAAACACACTCTACAAGCTATGTATAGCTGTTACAATATTTAATTCATTCTTTAAAGAAATCCTGACAAGATGGAAACTATGCATTGAGAACTAAGGATAGAGCGTCAACCTCCATCTACCTTGCAGGGATGCATTTGTACAAAATGCTAAACTAAGGAATCTGATCAATCCAGCACAGTATTTTCAAGTGCCTGTTCAGCTTCAGCCCATTCTCCTATATGATCACATCCTCAAAGGAATGGGCCTGCTTTACAATGTGTCTGCTGCTCTGGGCTAATTACGGTCATTGACAGAGCAGTGGAAGAGGCGAGCAGTGTTTGCCGTCTGAAGGAATGCTTGTTAGGGATGTTCAAAGGCATGACCACTAGCACAGTCCAAGACCTGGCAAAAACAGTGCACAATGCAACACACTTGAATGGAGGGGATGCCTCGCGGGAGCTGAATGAGCCCTGTGTACTCCGAGCTGTGTGTGTTTTAAGATAGTGGCCTCCCAGGGTGTGTGTGGAAAAAGAAAAAGAAAAAAAAAAGAAGAAAAAAAAACGTTGGTATAAAGTTTCTTTTCTATGTCATCTTGAGTAGCCAGTCAAACAGAGTTCCAAAATGCATCTTCACAGCTAAGAAATACTAGCATAATAATCAAATGAAATGAAAATGTATATTTCATGCCCGTTTGTAGTTCATGTCTGCTGTAGTTACACTAGTGTTTGAGAACTCAGACTATTAAGTCTGATTTGCAGTGGTGTTATTGATTACAGTTTGAACAGTTTCCTGCTGCAGGAGAAGTGGATGAGAAAGTAAGTTTCAAACAGCACAGGGACACGCTCTCTCTCTATCTCTCTCTGTTACTGACAGCTGTAACAAACTGATCTCAGCTGCATTTTCCAAAATACACCGTTGTGCTACGCCTACCGTGCTAACTAAAAGAGAACTTGTTCAAAATTATACCGCAATGATGGGCAGTTAATTAAAGTTGAAACACAGCACACTGTTTTTGTAGAACTCAGACTCAGATACATCCATCCCAGCTCAGATCAGAGGGGGGATCAGCTGCAGTTTATGTTATTCCATAACGGAAGCTCCGCGGCAGAAGCTGTCAGATGGGGGTAGATGTTTCCCAGCATCGGAGGCCTGTGAAGGGGTCTTAATAAGGCCTCTAGTCGTTCCTCAACAACAAGCGCCGCCTGATCAACCAGTCAGCCTTGCCCTTTACTGAACCTGCCCGGGCGGTTTGGATTCCATCACGCCGGAGGGTCAACAGCTCCGGGAGCTTATTAAAGAGAAAGCCAGCGAGGAGGGAGACAGTAACCTTCACCCCCGTCAGACAAAAAAAAAAAAAAAACCTAGAGCTGTCAAGAACCGACCGAGCCCCCTGATGGAGATGAACAACCTTAACCTCTCACTCCCGACCACAATCCCCTTCAAACCATGAGGTCAAAGGCTTTTTATGACAACACTGGAGGGAGAAGGGGGAAAATAACATTCCTCTTGTACATGTGATGTGGAGGATCACATCCCACTTCAAGATGGCACGCTTCAGTGAGCTGTTGGTTTCTCCCATAAGCTCAGTGCTGAAGAGCATTTTTTTTCCTACCGCAGGCTGAACAATGGAAGTTTCCCCCCCTGACCACGCCACAAATTCAATATGGGATTGTTGATCAAACACGTATGTATATACATGTACACGCTGTAGGTTTTGCGCGCAGAAGCTGCTGGTTTGCACAACAGGTTTTCGTTACGCTGCTGTGTGCTACAGCGCCATGGTTTCCAACCTTGAGGCAATGAAAATGAGGATGACTGGTATGCGTGTGTATATGTGTGTGTGTGTATGTGTGTGTGTGTTTGTATAGTGTGTGCATGTGTGTTTGCATGTGTGTGCATGTGTCAGTGTGTGTCTCTGTGTATGTGAGTGCGTGCACACATGTGGTATTTGTATGTATGGATTTCTCCATTCTCTCTCTCTCTCTCTCTCTCCATCACTCCCTCTTGTCTTCAACCTAAATGCAATTATGTTGTTTGTGAAACGTGAACCTTCCCATCAACGGTGAACGTAAATCTGAGGGGTTCGCTCTGAAGGCCTCCAAAAAAAAAAAAAAAAAAAACTCAGGCCGGGGCCCCCGAAAGGTTTTAACCCCTAATCTCGCTTACTGTCCTCTTCCTCCGAAAACAGCTGCTGCATCCCCCACACACCCTGCACTAGTGGCCACCAGAACAAGCGTCCAACCCACCCACAACCCCCAATCCCCTCCCCCGCGGCAGGAGAAGCACAAAAGAGCCCAAGTCGGAGGTGGAATCTGAAAGTAATTAAAGTGTTCTTGGGGTTTCCTCCAGCTCAGTATATTCCACGCATGAGTTGAGGAAGCGAACATTTACTGGAGATGGGACAAACACAAGCAGCGTTCAAGAACAAAAAAAAAACAAAAAAAACACTAAATTGCTGAGTGTCTCATTTTTTGACAATGATGTAGTCCTCGCTGCTGACGCAGTTTAATTACGAATACACACAAGATTACATTGCATCCCTGTGATTTGAGTGAAGGCATGCACAACCCCACGCGCACACACACAAAAACACACACACACACACACACACACACACACACACACACACACACACACACATACATCTCATTATAGATTCTAAGCATCCATCTTGAGAGGAACAGTGGCTAAAGCATTGGGGTGCAATCTGCACGTCTGCTCAGCTTGTCTGCTTAAAGTCTCATGTTACGGCGCAGATCCGGACTCTCTCCACAGGTCCGTCTCTGGCGAAAGGCAATCGCAGCCAACTCAATGATTAAAGGCTTTTAAATGGGCCTGAACTGGAGAAATTAAACAACAGACAGCCTTTCCATGAGGAGAGGTGGTGGTGTTTGTGTGTGTGTGTGTGTGTGTGTGGGGTGGGTTGTAGTGAAATGGAATACTGTGAAAAACCCGAGCGCCCCACCGATCGCTCCAGCAGATACGAGTTTCACGAGAAAGTATTCTTTCAAACGGCGGCTTTCGGCCATAAATCAGACTGGGCCTAAAGCAAGACAAATAGTTCTCTGCGGCCGTGGAGCATGGCAGAAGCAGTGCAGGCCTGACACGAGATCCCTCACGGCGACTGGAACGCCGTCTGGAACACACTTTTCCGAGAGCAGGGGATGGCCGGCCGGACTGGGAATGCTGAGGAGATGGTATGTGTGTGTGTGTGTGTGTGTGTGTGTGTGTGTGTGTGGGGGGGGGGGGGGGGGGGGGGGTGGATGCTGAAGGATGGAAAAGTCTCCAGCCAGAAAGGTCATAAACTGTTGGGAGCATCACAGCCGCTTTGGAGGAGGTCGCCAGAAAATGCTGATGGGTGTTTATGGAGGAAACAGACCCTGTTCAAATCAAACAGACAAATTGCTAAAGAGGCTCTCATGGACATTGTACAGATGTAAATCACTGATTTTCTTTTATAGGGAAAGGCCAACATCCAGAGCACATGACATTACGCTAGAGTGCCAAAAAGGAAACGTTCAATTACACACGCTTATAAGTCTCCACATGTTATATTCTCTTCCTTCGTTTTCAATCTAATACCTGCACTAACAATGCAACCATACCCAAAAGAGCTAGATGCCTGATGTTCAAGCCTGTTGTTAACAAGCTGCCAAATCGACAGTGGCAAAATCAACTAGCGTGGGCTTCCGAAGTGCTCTAATAATGCCTCCTCTTGTAAGCGCTAATGACAGAGTGCTCTGTGGAGCTGTCTGAGAGGGTTCCCCTGTGACTGGGAACATTTTTCACCACCAGAGAAGGCTGGCTTCTGCCACTGCAGTCCAAGATAAAGAGGGACTAAAACTCATTAAGATGAGTCTATCAGATAACAGATAACAACCTCAAAATAAAAAAAATATTTTTTCTTCACCACTTCATCCAGGACAGCTGTGAGCACAGAATGAGGATTGACCCTTTTTGGGCTGGTATTTTGACATGTTTGTATAAAATGTGCCAGTGTGATTCAGGATACACCAGTCACAGAACATGCCCAAATCTCCTCAGAAACGAAGGCCAAATCATTTTATACAAAGTCCAGATTCATCTCCGCTGTGCGTATCTGTGATGGTGGAGCACCCAGAAGAATGCCAGCGTTTCTTTGTTTGCCACTTGGGTCTGTTGGCTGAAGAAGCACTTGGGGAATGGAACACAGCTTGTTGCCACTCCAGGCGAGATGACATCAGTGCGAAAAACCGCAGGGTAGAACTGGGACAAACAACTTAAAGCGTCAAGGTCGCAGTGCCAACCCCAGAGCACACAATGTCTTCTCCTTCTTCCAGTCTTCCTTCAAACTTTTCACTGGTTATCGCTAGGCAACATCTAACCAGTTTGCCACTGTACAAAAAAAAAAAGTGTCTACCACAGTTCCTTCTGAAATAAGAGAAATAATTTGGAAGTCTGATATTTTTTCCCTCTCTAGGGCCCTGATTACTACAAACCTCCAATCTCTGCTTATGTCAGGTCATTACTACCCGATTAAAAACTCATTGAGCTGGCAAACACAGAGCACGGGGGGCCTGCCAATTCATCTGTTCCCAACGACATCCTACATAAATCACGCAGGCTCTTTGCACAAACACAGACACATGAACACATGCGTAGGCTCCTCCCAAGGCAGCATCCTTGCAGTGGCACACATAACATTTGCAGACACCTCACATCCATCTTCATTTGCCACCAGAAGCAGATGGAAACATTTCATCCTCTGTGAGCTGCAGAGAGAACTCCGGATGCTTCAGTCACTTCTTAGCACTTTTTGGTTTTTCCGAGCTCAAATCAAAACCCACGTTATCTCCACACCTCATCAATTAATGAGTAAGGAAAAAGCCACTGCAAGGGTCTCCCAAGACCCAACTATATGTATAATGCATGGACCACTATGGGGACTGACAAGGACGGGCTTCTGCAGAGACACAGCAGTAGGCTCGAAAATCTCAACTGTATAATGCATGCCCTGAATTTTGAGGAAGCATAATGGCAAACGCTGCTATTCTGAAACAATGCATGTATTCATTCATTCATTCATTCATTCATTCACGCTATTGGCAGCGAGAGAAATCAGCACCCCGGTCGTAGCCCAAAAATGGATCCCTGCACCAGTGCACTAAAGCTCTGTGATTTCCTTCCCTCATCCATGAGAATGAATAGGGCCTGATGAGCGAGCAGGCGGTCCGGGCAGTTAAAGGCCCATCATGGGGAGCGGGGGCTGCGCCGTGGCCAGCCGAGCCTGATTACCAGATCCAGGCGCACAGCACACATATGGTACAGAAATGAGGCTATACGTTCTGCCCACGGCGGCCTCAATCAGACCACTCAATCAAGGAGAGTGACAGGCAGTCCTCATTAGAAGCCTGGAATGCTGGCCTTAAGGAGGGCTGCTGGTTGGTTGGTGTGCGTGCGTGCGTGCGTGCGTGCGTGCGAAAGGGGGTTGCAGAAAACCTTAATGTTTGATGATGTGGTGGTTTTGTTTTAATCTCTCTCTCTCTCTCTCTCTCTCTCTTCTCTCTTCTCTCTTCTCTCTTCTCTCTTCCTCTCCCTCTCTGATGATAACTGCTTAGAGCAACTGTAGGGACATAAAAGGCCTTCTGAGCACTTGCTCGCTCACTCAGAGTTAAACAGCATTGCCACCAGAAACAAGCTTTCAGTTAGACAGCCTGGTGCCTTTACCATGGGCAATGTGAGTGGTGGAAGGTCCATGCTAAACTCTGGAACAAGCACAGAGAAGAGCTAATTAAAGAGATAATTGGCCACACATCATGTCCTAAAATCCACCATCTTGACACTAAATGCTCACACTTTACCTGTAATAAGACATGAAGCCGCCTAATGAAATTACTTTTTCAATTAAATTAATTTTTAATTTATTTATGAAGTTCCATTAATAATACGCAATTAATAATAAGCACTGTCCCAAGGCTCTCTACAAAAACCCAGGCTTACATTGCCCAAGAACTAGCCCAAGGCGACAGTTGCTCCCTTAATTCATTCTTGATTTAGGGAAACATACTTTCAGAAAAATCAAGAGCAGAATTTATTTTCTTAGATTAATTGCAAATCTGCACACTCAGAGTGTGTCATTAGCATGGCCTATTAGCAGACATACCTCCAACTCTGCTTCTAACCGCAACCTCCGTGAAGAAATAACAGCCACATGCACACTCTCATATCCTAATCCTACCAGTGTGTAGGAATATCTAATATCAGAGAGAGAGAGAGAGAGAGAGAGAGAGAGAGAGAGAGAGAGAGAGAGAGAGAGAGAGAGAGAGAGAGAGAGAGAGAGAGAGAGAGAGAGAGTCACACACACACACACACACACACACACACACACACACACGAAAATGAGATTCAGAGAGGAAGGTCTCACTCTGCACGATTACCAGCCGACCAAAAAGAAAAAATGTTCACAAGTTCAAATATCGCTGGGTTCAAAAGTGAACAAGAAAGTCCCTCGTCCAGACTCCTCTGGGTCAGATCTCACTGAAAATAAACCGCAGGATCAAAAGCAGGCGTGGACGCCAGTGCCGGCCGAATAGTTGGAGTTCTTGAATGGCGGCTCTGTCCATCACTGTGTGTATGTGGTGAGTGAGCTCCTTCTCCCTCTGGTGTGAGAGCGACTCGAGCTGGAGCGATGTGGAGCGAGAGGAGCGTGGAGCGGGACAGGGAGAGACTGGAAGCTGGCAGCAGGAGAGGAAAGGGAACACTACACAATCCCTTCTCCATCTGGAACCGCGTCAGACTCGCCCAGCCGCTCCATTGGAACCCGAGGGCTAGCGGAGGAGAGAGAGTGAGAGAGGACCAAATCTGGGGGTTCACACAAGTCTGCATCACCGCCAACAGCGCAGGGAAGGTGAACGATGCCAGGGAATAGGGAATAGGGAATGGCCGTGTCAGAGACGAGAAAGAAAAACGAAAGAAAAACTGCGTTCTCAGCGTGAAATTCACATCAGGTTGAGGTGCGGACTTATTCACCTACACACCTGGTTCACATCTCTTTGGATTTGAATGAGTTGACTGGTCGTCTTTTCTTCCCATATGTGAATCTCTGAAAGTTTTACAAATAAGAGCAATCACCTATTAACATAGCCCATTAAGAGCAATCACCTATTAACATAGCCCATTAAGAGCAATCACCTTAACATAACCCATTAAGAGCAATCATCTATTGACATAGCCCATTAAGAGCAATCACCTATTAACATAGCCCATTAAGAGATGGCTGTTCCCACACCCGTCCACTTTGTGTTGTGAGAGGCACCGAGTATCCTGTTGGGCAACTATCAGATGTGAGTGACGCCAAATCCGATGACGGATGCGTGAGAGTCAGAGGAAAGGAGATGGGGACACTGTGATAACGAGCTAAGTCCAGTAGCAGGAACGGAGAAATGTACTGGTTCTGCTACGGTCTCTCAAGGCCCACAGCGAGCAGTCAGGGGAGAAGCACTGGAGGGCTCTTATATTACTGGTGAAGGGTCAACACTTTCTCTCTTTCTCTCCTCTCTTTTCCCTCTGCACTTCATACATTTCTCTCTCTCTCTCTCCCTCTCAAGCTGGACTTAAACATCAAACATAAGAGTTATTTGTCTCTCTCAAACATCAAACAGTTATATATTTTTCTCTCTCTCTCTCTCTCTCTCTCTCTCTCTCTCTCTCTCTCTCTCTCAAACATCCGACGTAGAGTTATTTGTCCCTCGTCAGTTAGGCCATTGTGGTGTAAACAGGGGCCTGTTCATTACATGGATGTCAAAGGTCAGAAAAGCAGAGTGAATGCAAAGGGCTCCTCTGGGTGAACTCGGAACAACTGGCAATTAGCCATTTGAGAGCAACACACAGGACAGGGAGACCTAGAGAGTGAATGTTGCCCACTCGTCCAACTGAGAGGCTTCAAGGGGCAGAGTAATGGTCTCCATAAGCTGGGTAGGCTGAGAGAGTAACTAGATCCAGGCGATGACCACTGTAGAGGCTTCTGATAGCAGCAGACGTGACACACCAGATCAGGGTCAGAGTGAGGGAGGGTCGGTTCTGGAGATCTTAAACCATCATAAGGCAACTTGTCGCAAGTATCAAAACTTGCCGCAAGTATCAAAGTATCACTATCTTTAATGTCTATTCGCTATATGTTTGCCACCGACATACTTCATAGAAGGGATACTGGACCCGATCCTCTCGTGTCCAATAACACAATAACAAACCGCCGCTGTCAGTGGCAGCCTCTCCAGCGTTTCTAACCTCAGAGAGAGGAACGATTCCAGAGATCAGATCATTCTTCTCCCCTGGATTAGCAAACCTGGAATGAAGAACCAACAAACTGGCAACAAGCATCGGTGCAGAAAACCACAGCGCCACCCAAGCTCCGAACGCCGCCAGGTCTGACTCACACTCTCTCTCACACTTGAGAGGAAATTTTATACTTTAATCATTTTTCTAAAAAACCGCATCGACCTCAATAATAACAAAGACAGGGTTTGACAGGCCTATAGCAACAAGCTTAATGTGCATGGTTATTAAATAGCACGTGAAATGCATGACCATCTCTCTGCTGAGTCTGCAAACAAGGGACACAGTGCGTTTTAGTCGATCTGTACATGGGATACAGTGTGTTATAGTCGATCTCTGCATGGGGAAAAACAACATACCGGTAATTGCTTAGCCGAGAAACCGAGGAATGTTTTAAGTCCCTAATTGGCCACACCATCAGAGATTTTGTAAAGATTACAATTACTTATGATTGTGGGGAGTGTTTGTTTTCTACTTTTCCGCCTAATTCCTTCCTATTCAACACGCTCCACCACTGTGCCTCTGGCACCGATCCCACGTCGATTCACACCAGGCTTGGGCTGGGTCTGTTTCAGACGTAGGTCTCGAATCTGAGGAACATCTAGAGCGGTAGGTTCTCTTACGGAGTTATGGCTTGTGTATTTATGGCTTTTGTTAATATGAAAACTCATCATTTTGCATTGCTGATATTTAATATTGTTATTATTATTATTTATGGCTTTTGTTAATATGAAACATATAATATTGTTGTTATCATTACTATGATCATTATGCTTGTATGTAGGCTTTTCAACATTATTATTATTATTTTTAACTACTGTAGCATTCGTATTCTGTAAGTTGCTTTGGACAAAAGCATCTGCCAAATACCATTAACATAAACATAAAAATGAAGATAAAGCAATTACTAAAGAGTTACAAAGCAATCAGTATAAAACCGGTGGCCCTCTCCCACATTCAGACTCCATCTCGGCCCAGCAGCAGTGGCTGAATCTGGGGTGGATAGCAGGCTCACGTCTATCCCTGGTCAGGTGGGCTCCATACCGGTGTCAGCCTCTGTCTAAGTACTGGCTGTGTCTGTGTCAGATTTGGGCCTCTTATCTGAGAAACATCTAACGCAGTCACAGGGTAACAGACCCAGTTTACAATTGGATTTAAAATGCATCTCGGTCGATAGGATCACAAGTGAAAAGCAAGGGGTGCGAGTTTAAATGACTAATAAGACGCACTGGGATCCAATCACTCAAACCACTTTGTAGAGCTGAGGTGGTCTGGGATGCATTCGACCACATATCTTTTATAGTGAACTGCACACTCTAATGCATCCTAATGCATCCCCCACAAGGAGACTTCTAGATGAAGTGATGTAGGCACTAGGCAGTGATAAAATCTGAACACAAGTAACCAGCTGGACACTCCTGCAGACGCAGCACAGTCACGGCGTAAAGGACAATGCCTCTCCTCTCCTCTCCTCTCCTCTCCTCTCCTCTCCTCTCCTCTCCTCTCCTCTCCTCTATCCCACGCGTGATCCGACTACCCAAGATGCATTTTTAAAAGCAAAAAGCAAGTGTATTCATGGCCGCAAAGCATATTACCCAGAAGCTGTGGCCCTCCTCCACATTCAGATAGATCCCAGGCCACCAGCTGCCTCTTCACTGCCATCCTCAAATTAGATTAGCTCCATGGCATCAACTAGACACTAAGCTCTGGTGGCCCTTCAGGGAGATGCCCGACTGTTAATGCAATTTCATAGCGGACACACAGACAGGCACTTTGGGGGCAGTGTTGTAAATAAATATAAGTCAATCCATTCTCAACTCACCCGCCACATCAGACCTAACTGCCTTACCTCCTTCAGGCACAGGCCTGACACAAACACACAGGCCTAACATATACAGAGATGCAGTGCTGGCCCATCCTTGTGCTGAGAGGAGAATAGAAAAAAAACATTCATAACACTGATGTCTGTTATCTCTCTCCTGCAGAGCATGTTTGCTAGGACACACATGCGAACACAGACATGAGCAGATTGAGCAAATGGATTCTGACAAGTTGGTACACAAAGCCACCGACTATCTCCATGGCTCGCTACGGAGGCGTGGGCGGGTGTGGTGGGGGTGGGTGGCGGATGACGGAGCTAAAGCCCAGATTTCTCCACCTCAGACGGACAATGGTCTCCACAGGTCCTGCAGAAGAATGGCTAGACCACACAGAGGGACAGATATGCAGAACGCACAAAGACAGCGCGGCCAAGTCTGCCCGGGTCACTGTCTGAACAGTGTCGTCCTACTGAGGGGACAGAGAGAGGGGCAGCGACATGGGGGAGGGGAGGGTGGCGGAATCGGGGGAAGGGAGGCACTGAGAGAGGCTACGTTTTCATTTCGTGCAACCGATGAGGGAACAAGAGCCTCTGCAGCACCGAGGATAAAGCTCTAAACCGAGCAGTGTAGGGTGGATACTTTTTTTAAATACAAAAGGTGAGCAAATAAAAAAATTGTGCCACTGAGGAACTGTGGAGAGTGCAATTTAGAGCATTTCTGAACCAATATGTTCTCATCTCGCTAAGTAAGCATGTCACCCCTCAGCAAATGCAAGGAGAGCAAAAATTCTGCACGAGTCACAGCCAAGTCAAGTCCCACAATGATGTCTCAGTAATTTCACACACGAGGCACTGCCCTGCGTTGCTGCTCTAACACACCAGCGTTTCCTGTGCAGTCAGCCCCTGGCGTGCCTCCCTCTAACTCAAACCAACCGGATTAGGCAAACAATTTAATTTTGTCCTCTTTAATTCACCTCCAGCTAATCCCAAGGAGGTTTGGAGGTTTACTGCTCCTCCAACCTGCTTATGTCACATTTGGTGTGGCTTTATCTGTGCGCTACATGTTGGGAATGCCTGGGAGCTGACGTGCATGTGTGTGTGTGTGCCTGCTGATTACCCGTGTCAAAGGTGATTAAATCTAAAGGCAGGGGGGAGATTTAGGGGAGCAGCAGAAACACTATTTTTTTTATAAGGATAATCTGCTGGCTTTAATTAAGTAGCTGGCACCATGATGTCAGTCAAAGGCAAGCCAGGACAGCGAGGAGTTATAATACAGCCCCTATTGTTCAAGTTAATCTTTAGTAATGACCCTCCGCTCTTCAGCAGTGGGGAAAAATACCCCTGTCTCTCTGCCACATATGGCCTCATTTTTATTTCTCCATAATGCGACTGGACGGAGGAGGAGCACAGTGGCCAGCATGGTGTGTGAGTGGCTGCAAGACCACGAGGCACTGGACAGAAGTCTGTTTAAAGCCTGGACTCTCCCCAGTCCACTCCACACCTCCACCCTTACCGGCACGCCATCATGGGTGACAATCACCTGCCTTGAAAAACTCCACTGGCAATTTTCTCCTCCAAAGGAGAGGCAGAAAGGAGGAGTCGGGCACAGCCGTCCAATTTCACCGCCTGTCTCAGCATCTCTGCAGTCAATCAGAGCTAGCGCTCCACATCCAAAGCCAGGGAGGAGATTGGACGGCGTCTCTGAGATCTGTCCCTTTGCATTTCTCCTTGAGATGTCTCTTTGCGTTTCTCCTTGAGATCTGTCTCTCTGCGTTTCTCCTTGAGATGTCTCTTTGCGATCTGTCTCTATGTGTTTCTCCTTGAGATCTGTCCCTTTGCGTTTCTACTTGAGATCTGTCCCTTTGCATGTCCTTTACAGAGGGTCCGCAGCACTCTTGACTCTTAAGCGTTGCGTCTAGACACCATCTGGACCAGCAGTGCTTAAGCACGCTGGCACATTTTTGACAATTAGTCCACCATGTCAGACACAAATGACAGATGACAACATAATTAAAGAATCCCCTTTGCTAAACCAATTAACAAAATATTGGACTAACTGGTTATTCAGGAGGGATGAAGCCAACTTCATTAAAAGATTACCTTGCAAAAGCCAATCTAAAATTATTTCCAATTTCATTTAGACCATCTGTCTGATATCTCCACATAGTAGACTAGGACTGACTGGCTTCTGTTTTCTATGATAAGATATTTTTCGCCCTGTTCATAAAATATTAAAATAAATCAATAATATTATATTAATATGACAATAAATATGGTTTCTAACATCAAATGTGGACAGATGGTGCCAAAGTGCTTGGGACGCTGACTGAGAAAGTTCACCTCAGATTGCCCAGGTCAGCGTAAACAGACCTCAGATTACCGTGTTAGCAGCAGACGTATACAGTATATTATAGCATGTGTGAGATCATATGAGTGGAGCATTAAAGCTGTGTACAATCCAAAAAATGTGTGTGTCTGTGTGTCTGTGTGTGTGTAAATGTGCAAATGCATGTGTGTGAGAATCCATGACGGGGTGGGTCATTTAGGAGCGGCTGACGGACAGACCAGTGACCCGGAATAGATGTCAGAGACTGATAGGTGCTGGTCCCAACACACCCCCCCCCACTGAGAAGCACACACAATACTAGTCCCTCAGTCCAGACACTAGGGCAGTTAGGACGCGTCAAGTCAATTGCTGAAAGAAACTGTGAGGAAGCTGATCTCAGAACAGCGGATTTCAAGTCTGCGTGCGTGGGTGCTCTACCAGTCAACGGGAGTCCACTGATGGGGTCACTTCTCAGCAGGAGACTGTGAAATGACACGGCTGGGACAAAGACTGAAATGAAATTACTAGAATGCCTAATGCATGTTTTTGCAGCAGTGGCTCTTTCAAACAAAGGAAGTGCTTTTTAAGCAGCCATATCCTCACAAAAAAAACTGACAATGCCTTGACAAGACAATATGTAGCTAAAACAATTATGGCAAAAGTTTCAAGCTGAAGTGGATCGTTTGCATATTGCTTATCTAACCAACAATTCAATCCTCCCTTGAATATGAACTATCTGCTTCCTTGAGTTAAAGAATTCAGTTGGAAGCGCAGGACAAAGCTCAAACGTCTCATTAATGATATTTTTAGCAACAAATAAGCTGCCCAGAGTTCTGTCTCTTGCTGGCGGATTTGTGGCTCGGCTGGAAATAACATGCAATTTCAGGCCCCTGCTATCGGTCCTGCCGCGGACCGTTTGGGGAAGCAAGTGGAGCGAAGCGGTGCCAACGAAGGCCTAAAAAACCGTGGCGATCCTCGCCATGCTGAGGATGGAGGCGAAGCTGTCAGAGGTGATCGCGTCAGCAGAGTGGGCAGCAGAGGTCCTCCATTTCATTAGTTCAGCAGGATATTGATCCCAAAGTGCAGTTAACGCTGGGAGCGTGAGCGTGCCTGTGACACAGTCTTGACCAGTGCATTCCAGAGTCTGCTGCTGCCCCCGGTAGCCATGACGCCATGTGCCTCAAACCAGTAATCTCTAAAAGTGCTCCTTGTTGAAAATGTGAATTCGATGCAAAACTATGAACTCAATGATACAGTTAAAAGTTTAGCAATACTACCAATGTAATTTGAGCAAACCAAGGATGAACACTTGGAATGCCTTTTGGCACCTGTAATTCAGAGAAGCATGATGATTACATTAACACCACCACAGTCTGAAATCCCCTGTCGTACAGCACAAATGACTACAGCGCGCGTGAACAGTGCATGACCCCTCTCTCAAAGGGGAAAAGCCATTTGTTCCTGCGCTTAATCACTGTCATGTGGAAAGCCACGGGCTAAATCACGGTCACACTAAGCACTATCCGGTTCGAAGTTCCCCCTCAAATGAAAATATTGGCAAATGAAAATATTGGGTCCCCCCCCAAAATGCTTTGCAAACACGGCCATCTGGACCCAGCGGTGGAAGGATTCGATTGCAAGGGCCTGGACAGACTGGGAAGATGAGTGTGTGTGGCGTTTACTCTCAGTTTGTCTGCCGCCTCTTGACCCAAGCAGTTACATTCAAAATAGACTTTTCCTTTTTCAATTTGGTCACGACACTACATTGCCAAAGCACTACAAAGGCCACAGAATATCCATCTCTCTTTGTGCCTCCATCTTACATATTATACATAATACATCATGTCTATTATATATATTTCCTTTCTCTCCAGTGCTTGTCTCCTCAGCCCATCCATCCACGTCCCTGTACTTCTCGCTCCGAGAGGTATAATTACAGGGTATGGGGGGGGGGGGGGTGGCTGGACTGGGGCAGAGCTGCTCAGACGTGGGGGGGTTGCCGCCCTTGGTTCTCAGCATCACCGCAGAGGATGGCTGGCCGTGCAAATCCCACTGGGCGGGCCTGGCTGGCGCTGGCAGTGCCCCCAAGCAGGAGCACTGGCAGCTGCCCTTGGCAGCCACGTCTAAGAACACCCGGCTGAAACGGCACCACGCGAACCACCAGCCCCCCACCCCACCACACACACGCAAAGAGTCGCTGACTGTAGCACGGACTCGGGCCAGGGGAGCCATTCCGAGATGGTGAAGGAGGCCTCCCTCACAGGCCCTTACATTGGACTGGGACGGTCCAGCGACCACAGGCCCACAACTGGGCGCACATAAGCTGCTGTTCTGCATTGCTGGATTGGGGACCTGTGCTGGACTTGGGGACCATGACACTAGAAGTGTCACAAACAAAAACAATCATCACACTACAGGTGCCAGCTACAAATGGAAACTTGTTTAAATACCCTTTTGTCTGTCTATGACATGGGCTCCACAAAAGAAGTTACCCGAAGGATTTAAGAATAACTTTTGAGTTACTTCCACAGAGACTAGCCAGGGAGCCCTTGAGGGCTTCAGACTGTCTCATTATTTGTTCTAGTATATGTTTGGACAGGCTCAAGTCTGTCATGAGTGTCCTAAATCTCTTTTCTAAACTATGCCACGCTCCAAAACTGTCAGCCCAGTGAACGATACTGTCAAAGAAGACTGCCTGGGTTGAGCCACATTACATCAGCACTGCAGATTAATGTAAAGTCAAACTAACAACAGATCAGTAGGTCAGCTATATGTCAGTTATATGATGTAAAATGAAATGTTTTTGTAGGCATCACCTGAGGTCAAAGGTCACATTGCTTTTTGGGAACATGAACAATTAAGACATTTTCTATGATCTTGTTTAATTATGTGAATTAATGTTACCTCAGCTGCATTTAACTGGACTAATTGCCCACTGCTGGTGAAATGGAGATTATCCATACAAATAAAAGGAACATCACTGCAAGCTGTGTGAATACACAAGCAGGTCTGTCCAACTGAGAAGTGGAACGAATATGTGCTGGTCTAAGAACAAGGCTGTATCTGTTCCGAGTCAGCTGGTTTGTGGGTGTCATGTGGGGAACATGTGCTGAAGAGTTCACCTGTTAACTGGCCATCTGACCTTTGCAGCATTAACCTTCATGTACGCACAGACAGAGCGATCACACTGACACACAAGCATGTTCACACTGACCATTACGACACCATGCAGTGCACAACAAGAACCCAGATCGTGTGCTCATAGTGGGCAAAAACATCAGAGTGGAGACCCCAATGCCCCGATGATTGCCATCAGATGACGTTGCAAACGTTTCCTCATGCAAAACTGTTCACACTCAAAAAAACATAAAAAAACATCAAAGTGTACTGACGGAAATGCTTTGAATGAGACGCAGTGTCTGACTTCCACTTACAGATGTAAACTGTGTGCTGTACTGTATGTTCCTCAGTGCATTTCACAGTCATGACATTAAACAACCTGAGGCTGGAGCAGGACAGGATTAGATTATCAGATACCATCTGCACAAGTGATTTGCAATGATAAAACAGCACTGGATAGACTCAAGGACTCATCAGACCAAAAGTGCTCTTCCTGAACCAGAATCTCTGTACCACTAGCTGTGATGTCAACAGCCGCACTTGGAGCAGGTCATCAGTCAGAGGACGCAGGACAGCAGGACAGAAATTGGCCGATATTTCTCTTGTGGCGTTTATCGCCCCCCCCCCCCCCCCCCCACCACCTTTGCCGCCTCCACCTCTGCATCCTCCTCCACCTTGCTCTGTTGGTGGATTATCAGAGATTTGAGGAGCTCGAGTTATGGCTGACTCTCCTCGCGCCCCACACAGGTGTCAGGGCTTTGTGCCATAATGAGATGGTGGCGGGGATGCTCGCCTCCCTAGGGGGAAGCCAGACGCAGCCACGGCCATGGTGATGAGAGGGGGTCTTATTGGTGCTTTCACTTTCACCCAGCGAGAGGCGCACAGTGTCTCCAACACACAAAGAGAGGTCAAACTCATAAATCATCTCCTGGGATTGTGCCTATCTCAGGGTGATAAGGGCTTAAAAATCAATATAAATCATCATGATGAATGAGCATGACATAAATACTGTATATTGTCTTCAGGAGACTAAATCTGATGCATATAATGTGATAGTATCCACCTATATCACTGGCTACTTGGAGGACAGTTCGGTCACTGATGACGGCTGTTAATAATTTCATTATCGGCATTTCATAACTTCAGCTCAAGACTAAAGAGCTCCCTTTGTCTGGCTGCTAGAGGCCTAACAGCACACATTATCTCTTGTGTGTGTGTGTAATATGCCGATTAACTTCAGAGCAGACTCCATGTCTAATTTTGGCTCCGCGTGTCTCTACAGGCATGCCTATCAAAATCTCGCTCAGAGTCCATCCCCATGGCCACCCATGCCCCCGTCCATCCCCATGGCCACCCACGCCCCCACCCATCCCAGGTAGTAACAAACCCTAGAAGGATTCTGGTCTTGATTTGGTACAAGTCTGCCATTTGTGCACCAGATCTGTCCCTGATCCATTCCAGTCCGGTTCCATCTTGGACGGCAGCTGCTGTATCCAGGGATCACCTGCTTTTGCAAGTAGCAGTAAAACTGAGAGAGAGCGAGGATCATCACACATTCCACTGGCGCGAACAGGCTCCGCTGGGCCAATCGATTTGAGATCCTAAGGTGCTGTTTTGGCCTCAGGCTCGAGACCGAGAATATCTCTAGGTATGCGCTAGGCAACGCGGCCAGGGAGCACATTCCTAATGCTAATCGGTATCAAGGTTAAAGCAATGTGTTGCCCGGCAGTCTTTCTCACACACAGAACAGAACGGAGTTTAGCCATACAAATGCATTTACTTTTTCCATTCATATATTCCTCCATGTTTCTGCTCATTAAGACTGAAGTACCATGTGGGGATGGAAATAAACAGTATGTAGGCTATATTGAAATTCTGGCCAAAACAAAATGCGTGGTGAAAACTATAGAGACCAAACTGGCAACTGAAGCATGAATCTATAAAGAAACCCTCCTCATTGAAATGTGTGAAGCAAAATCATTACTACCATAGGAAAGAATCATGTAAATGATTAAAGCAAAAGCATTACTACTATAAGAAACAATCATGTAAATGATTAAAAAAAAAATCCTGCAAGTTGCATCTCACATGGATCCTGTTTCCATTACATAGTGATCCATTTTTTGGTTTTGTTTGTTTTTTTCCTATTTCAACATATTATCGCATACTTCAATGCATACTAAGTTATTCAAAATGTAATATCCTCCTTGACTGTTTCAGCCTAAAGACGGGTCCCACAGAGAGGCCCAGTTAAATTTTATGCTCATTTATGTTTCACTGCCAACGGCCCGTTACACAAGTCTGATGTGCATTAGGCCTACCTACAGTAAAACAGCTCTGAGCTTTCATTTAAGATTTTCCCCTTTTTTCGTTCATATTATATCAGCCTTTTGAAAAATAAAATTATGACACAAGCCACCCATCATCCTGCCACATCTGCATTTCCTCTCTGTAAAGGAAGCCTTCAGAGCGTCCAGCGGTGCTGGTCAGCCCATAACCCGAAACCTGGAACCCCCAACCGGCCACTTTAGTCCACCTCATCCCCTCTGCTTTCCCGTTGTGGGGGAGCCTTGGGAGCGTAAAGATAAGGTGGCTGTCACGTCAGCGCTCGCTCCAGTTGCCTAATTACAGCCCTATGCATGACACGTTTATAAAAAGAACCGGCACACTTGGGTTTTTATACACCAGCCTTTACACAGCAGCCTATGTGGGTGTCCTCGGCATAGCTCCATATTTAGACGGCATCAGATGTTTGAGCCATGCGATGGTTTTGAGGCAATAATTAAAACAAAAGACTGCACTGTACAACTAATTATTACGTTAACAACTACATGAGACAGTTATTGCTCTGTTTCCAAATGTCCTGATTCCCCTTGATTACAGGCAACCACTCCCTGTCATTACAGCCAAACAGTGAACTTCCCTGTTGCAAGCTGACCCAGCCAGTCTGGATACTGTGATCAAAGTTCAGTGCTGCTGTCTGCAATAAAAAGCAAATCTAAGTAAACACCACCTGACCATAACATGGAGGAGCTTGTGCTTCTGTTCTAAGGCATTATCTCTGTGGTACTTGCAGGGCACATTTTCTAGCTCAACGTAAGTCAACAAGACTAATAGGCAGCCCCAGGTAAAGCTTTGGGCAAGGCTACTTCAAAGTCAGTCAGTCGTTCATATTATCTTTTCTGTGCCTGTGGGCACACAAAAGGTGTGATTAACTCTCACATCAGAACAGGTTAAGCCTAGCTGTCATTTTAAAAGTGCCAGTGGTTGTGTGCTTCAGAATAAAATTTGAAAATGTCTTATTATTAATAAAGGCATGCCCCAAAAACAATATAGAGTGAAAAGATCAATTTAGTCCACAAATTGTAAACCCATGGCTTTAACAAACTACACCACGCCTGTAACAAAATAATCTAAAGACAGCACTCTGCCTCTCAGCTATGAACATTGCGCTGTGCAACAAGAAACCAGAATCCGGAACTCAGTGCAAGCTAAGGAAAGTTTGCCACAACTAATTAAATCAGTTAGCGACTGTAAATAGATCGTGCCCTCGAGGCGCATTATTTCCACGGTGAGTTGCAGAAAGCGACAGCACGCACATACGCCCGCCGCATCTCGACGATGAGCTTCATTGCCTTTCAATTGAGTCGAAAACACATGAGATCTTGGTGCTGGACAGTGGTGCAGTATTCATGGATCTCTAACGTGAGGCTACATGCATCTTGGAAGAAACTAAGCAGCAACATGAAATACCACTCCAGCAATATCTGGAAATTATTGTTGTGGTGACCTGTAGGACAATTTAGTCCACCCTATATAGCCTAAGGTATGTGGTGTAATATTGTTGTATTTCGTTTATGAATTCAAAAGCATAGTGTTCAGAACCTGGGTAATGAGAGGTATAGGAAGAATATCACCCGGGAGGAATATCACAACATAATTTACAGCCAACCCTTCGTTTGCTGCCTCTGAGCAACTCAAGGGAATGAGTAACAAGTTAGCTTGTTATCACAGAATGTTTTGAACACAATGTAGAGCTGTCAAACAACCATGTGGGTTCTATCACCTTTCGACCATCAATAGCATTGGTTCAGCGAGTTATTCTGTGAGTGTACACTCTAAACGCCGGTATTCAAGACAAACTTTAGTCACACGCCGACTAACTCCAACTGAACGGGCTGAGCCGTACAACGTCCACAGACACTGCGGCCAAGACGGAGCTGACAAAACTCAGGGTCCGCCGCCATTCCCGACGTTATCGTGCTATTCTTAACCAGAAGCCTGAGAGTATATGTAGCAGGTTGTGTCGTCGTCCTATTAACCGAAAACTGCCGTGTAGATATGTAGATCTAAAGGACGGAGGAGGAAGCAGCATTACGGTCATTCATTCATGTACCTGTCATCGTAGCAGAAATCGGCGCCCAGTGTGTTGACATAAAGGACCAGTCCCACGGCGCTGCACACCAACTCTGCAATCATTTCTCAAAAAACAGAATGAAATAAAACGAAAGAACAGGCTTGGGAGAAGAAATCCCGAATCTATTTTCCCTCTTCGTCCTTTGTCAAGACGTTTCTGCCGAAACAGAAAATCCAAGTCCCCATCCTTGCAAAGTGTTGAAAGTGGACAATCCGCGCATCCTCCTCCTAACCCATTGTGAGTTTCGGGAAGGCAGATCTGATCCAACGCGAGTGAAGGTGAAACGGGCAGTATTTACAGCTCGACTGACTGCATTTGAACGCCTTTCTTACAGCACTGTCGGGCAGATGCATAGTGGACGCTGAATAAACGTCGTGATTGAGCCGCGTGTGGTTAGCTCTGCCAGTGCGCATGTGCGAAGCCCCTCCTCCTCCTGTGTCGTTTGTGTCAAAGAAAGCACAGATTCTACAGTGTCTGAGAAGCTAGGAAGCCCCAGATTTATTTAGTTTTCTTAGCAGGTCCTTTGTAGCCCGTCTTTTGTATTGTCTTTGTACATCGCAATGAAAGAATTTCACCCACTTACAGCAGGAACCCATTCTTTTGTGGAATTATGTTGGCGTTCAGGACTGGTGGATGTGATGTTACTTTAAAGGTCTCACGGATAAACTCACTGGGTGTGATTGACCTGTTTAGTTGATCACTGCTTTTTGTGCCGCAACGTTATGCACAATCTGTCGTTAATCTGGCCTTAATCCGGTTGTTGCGCAATAGAAGGAAATAGACCTTCCCAGTGATTTGAGTGAACCACTGTTTGTAATGACAAAGGTATTTTTTATTATTTTTAAAATAGGAATTTTTCTAAAACTTTTAACGGACAATATTTATTTGCATTACTGTTCTTATAATAATGTATTTATGTAGGCTAGCTATTATGATGAACACCCTTTAATTATTAGGCTATTATTGTTATTATTATTATTATTATTATTATTATTATTATTATTATTATTATTATTAGTATTCATAATAATAATATTATTCAAGTATTTTCAGATTGAATGCTGGAGTATCACCAGGTAGAGCTCACAATTAGCAAGGGTTTGTTTGGTTCACCTATAGGCTTTATGTTCTTCAGGAAGATCAGTCTGAGGAGGGCCTCCTGATTGGCCACATGGAATTGCTGTATAGAAATCCTCCAGTAGAGGGCACACCTTCAAGTCTTCATGCTTTTTTCATTACTGCATACCTGCTTCAGACCTCAGACTAATCCATGTAATCACCTTCGCTGATGTTGGTGCCTCTTTTTCAGTTTTAGTTGGGAGCCAGGATATAGTGGAAGTTCAAGATTAAAATCTGGAAGGAAGACAGTAAATGAATGAGACTTGGTTAAATATACTGTACACACACACACACACACACACATACACACACACATACACACACACACACACACACACACACACACAGGGGCGTAGCACAAGGTCCTGGGCCCCTGCATTGGCAGTCCTGATGGGCCCCCATGTTCCTCAACCCAGGTAAAATAAAATATATTCCAGACTTTTCAAAAGCCCTCTCTACCCTTGGGCCCCTATAATCAGTAGTGATTTTACCCCCAGTCCAACACCTCTGCACACACACGCACACACACACATAAACACACGCACCCCCCCCCCACACACACACACACACACACACACCCTTACAGCTCTGAGCTGTGCATTTCTGTGTCGCTGAATGCATCATTTGCTTATTTATTTGATAGTTTGTTTGTGTGTGTATGTGTGTGTGTGATTCTGTCTGCCTGTGTCTCTGTGTGTGTGCTTGGTTGTGAGCATGAGCGAATGTGTGTGTGTGTGTGTGTGTGTGTAATAGTGAGAGTGATGAAGAAGTGTGTAGGTTGAAAGAGCTGGTGTGCTGCCTCTGTCAGGATTGTGCCATAAGAAAATTACTTCTTTATTTCTGGATGCTAATCACCACATGTGGCTAGTGCTTTCCCTACCACCGATCCAAGATTATACCATACACAGCCTACAGCTTGAACCAGCCCATGCCATAAACATAGGATACACTAAAAACAAGGAATGCAAAAGTAACAGAAAATAGAGATCACATGACCAGCCTTGGAATGTACAGACAGACCGGCAGACAGACGCGTCTCTGACTGTTACCCAGAGGCATAATGGGGAAATGTGAAGGCTTCTGTCTTGCTCTGCAGCTGAAATTGAGTGAGCAAATGAGTATCGAACCTGGATGCTTCAGTGCCCTCCATCCTGGTCTGTGCTTCAGTGCATCCCACCTGTCAATCCATCAACGATACCCCATAGTGTTGACCGTGCTTTCTCGCATCGTCGTGTCGGGATTGGAGATGCTGCACCAAGCTGGAGGGAGAACGAGGGGGGGGGAGGGGGCATAATCAATGCAAATAACAGGCATCGTATATCAGCCTTCCATCTCTTCAGCTGACACGTACCTTAGGCTATCAGGCGTTACTGTGGAGCATCTCTCATCACGCCATAGCGTCACGTTGCATTTTGCATTGACGTTGTTCACTTGGTGGCACTACACCACAAATGTGTGGTTATGGGCTGGGTTAATGCGGCTCCTTGAGACCAACATTCTACAAAAGAATTAGTTATCTTGGGCACAACCTTCTTGAGTTAATCCGTAAACACTGTGCTTTCTGCCTAGTCGGCTTTTGGGGGGTCTAGTGGGGTCCCCGGGGACTAAAAGCTTGTATTCCATATCACCCTAGTGGGGCTACATGCCCACCACATCACCCTAGTGGGGCTACATGCCCCCATCAGCCTAGTGGGGCTACATGCCCACCACATCACACTAGTGGGGCTACATGCCCACCACATCACCCTAGTGGAGCTACATGCCCCCATATCAGCCTAGTGGGGCTACATGCCCCCCATATCAGCCTAGTGGGGCTACATGCCCCCCATATCACCCTAGTGGGGCTACATGCCCCCCATATCACCCTAGTGGGGCTACGTGCCCACCATATCAGCCTAGTGGGGCTACGTGCCCACCATATCAGCCTTGTGGGGCTGCCCACCAAATTGCATGTCCCTGATGCTCCAGGAATCATTGACAAAACCTTTAGCACTGCAGCTGTCAAAATATAATCCAGTGCACTCACTCCTCAGAATTCAGTTAGTTTTGATGTTAGTGTGTGTGTGTGTGTGTGTGTGTGTGTGTGTGTGTGTTAGTCTGGTCTACACTTGGCTTATCATATCTTGCTCTGATGAAAATAAATCCCAGAGGCAAATTATTTCCATTATGAAACCGGAGTTAAGAGTTCCTCCTACTTAATTCCTGATGTAGACGTGACTGAGGGTCGGTTAGCCTTGAAGTCTTTAATATGTTTGAATAAATTTGATAATTTTATAGGGTGGTTAAGCATTTTAACAACCCAATAAAAATATTCTCATCACAGGTTGCCATTTTGTTCACACTCCACATCCCCGTTTAGGGAGTGATGGTTTCCAACTGAATGAGCAGAACAGGCCGTACTGACCTTGTGTTAATGATCCAAAATATAGCCCCTGTCACGGCTGTGTAGTTTGATACAGAGAGTACCAGTTCACTGGTGTAAGAAGATCACACTGAGAAGAACTAGAATGAGATTCTGGAGTTCCAGAAGGGCCCCGAAGGATGATGATAGCCGAATGTGTCATAGTGCCCCCCCACCCCACGACCGCAGAGAGAGAAGGGTTTTGTGTGTGTGTGTGTGTGTGTGTGTGTGTGTGTGTGTGTGTGTGTGTGTGTGTGTGTGCGTGCACGCATAGTTATTCAGAGAAGGTTCACATCAATTTAATGCATCAATTTTGCTCTTTTTTCTCCCTGATCTCATAAGTGCACTGAAATGTCCATCCATTGTTTGCTTTATTTGATAATAACCTTATTTTTGCTTTTGCAATGCATTTTCGAATGTATTCCCCAACACACTGAGGCCTTCAACTCTGCATAGTCAGTGCCTGTTTTAATAGTGCATTTCTGGATCATGTGTTGAGTGAAATGTTAGGCCTCCGTTGCTGACTTATCCCTTAATAGCAGAGTATAATAATGTTCAGATGTATAATGACACCAGGGATATCAAAACTCAACCACATATACCCAGAGAGGCCCACCAAGGCTCTTCTCTGAAACTTCCACAGCCGTCCCATCATAACCTGCTCGCCAACCACTCATGGGAGGTGCTGCCTCCCTCCCTCTTGACCCAGTGATGAGTGAAGAGATACACACACACACACACACATACGCACACATGATGCACATGGACACACGCGCACACACACACACACACACACACACACACACACACACACACACACACACACACACACACACACACACGTTTAAACACCAAGCATATCGTCAACATGAGGGGACCCTGGAGCCACTCTCTGTTTCAGAAATGACATGCAAACGTGGCCCCACTCTGTAGCTTAACCACAGGTTCCAGACCTCGGCTTTGGCTGCCATGCGCAGCGTCTGGAAATAAAAGCACGGCGGACCGCAATCACGGCACGGCAGCACGGGGCGGCACGGGACCGCGGTGACTGTGACGGTAACAGAACGAGTCTCTAAGCCGCGGCCCGGGTGACATCGGAGCCAGTGAGCACTCGCCCCGGTGGTTGGAAACACTGCATGAGAAGAAAAATTGGCAAACGGGGTAAAGTGGAGAGGCCCTTTACCCCGGTGTGCTATATGATTCAGGGCAGGGATTCATGGTTAACCACCATTTTGATGCTTTTTCACAAACTGCAGTGTGTGTGTGTGTGTGTGTGTGTGTGTTTGTATAAACATGTGTGTGTGTGTGTGTGTGTGTTTCGCAGTGTTAACTGCTATCTGAGATACAGATGTTTTTTTTACAAAAAATAAAGTGGCTTGAGAATGAAAACATTTATTGGTATTGGTATCTGATGGATGTTTACACAAAAAAACACACATTCTTGTGCTTCAGTTTGACACTGCAATTCTTCTCTTGAGAGTCATTTTGCTCTTCCTAATTACTACTATTAGAGGTGATAAAGGAGAGATGGGTTTAAATCTGTCTCGTTTGCATATTGTAAATGCTTTTATGAAAATTCAGCTAAAAAAAAAAGAGTGAGTCTTTACTTCTTTCCATTTGCTGTGTTATGCAAATTGAAAATAGACAATCTCCTAATCAGGGGAGAAGTTGTGAATAGCAGTAGAACACCATACGGTAATTAGATTTACTTGTTGATTGAAAGCTGCATTTTTCTTTCTTTCTATTTTAGACATTTCCTCCTTTCAAAAATGAAAAGAACTGTCCCTTAGAATATGTAACAGACTACTTTTTACATTCTCTCTCTCATCCCCCTCTCTCTCTCTTTACGTCTATTCCTCTCTCCATCTGCCTTCTTTGTCCCTCACTGCTACCTTTCTTTCTTCTTCTTCCTCTCTCTTCCTCTCTCTCTCTCTTCCTCTCTCTCTCTCTTCCTCTCTATCATCCCCCCTCTCTCCCTACATCTATTCCTCTTTCCATCTGTCCTCTTTGTCCCTCACTGCTACCTTTCTTTCTTCTTCTTCCTCTCTCTTCCTCTCTATCATCCCCCCCTTTCTCCCTACATCTATTCCTCTTTCCATCTGTCCTCTTTGTCCCTCACTGCTACCTTTCTGTTCTTCTCTCATCCTATCTCTCTCTCTCTCATCCCATCTCTCTTTCTCTCTTTCTACCCCCCCCCCCACTCCCTCTCCCTGGGCTGTGATTGATTAACTTCAGTGATGCTCTGCAGAGCGACCGCTTGTGTCACCTTCTGCCCCGCGGGGGGATTCAGCATCCCCATCAGTCATCCCCACCCCAGCATGCACCGGGCCACTTGTGCCCCAACCATTAGGGCAGGTATCCTCGGAGACCAAAGCACTTGCCCCTGATGACCAGTGCAGGTGTCCCTGTAGAGTGGGGCAGGTGGACGGTGTGCCTAGGGCAGGTGCTGTTAATTTGCATGTGTTGGGCAGCTGGGACGCTACTGGGGACATGCTGACAGAGGCAGGACATTCACTAATTATAATGTCTCTTTACTGAGTTGTGGTTTATTATTGTTATTATTCTGCTCAATTATCATTAAATTGGTATAATTTTGGCTGTTTTTATGTTTATTGATGTCGTTGTAAGTCGCTTTGGACAAAAGTATCAGCTAAATGCCATAAACATAGTCATATGCATAACTACTCATTCACTTTCTCTCTCTCTCTCTCTCTCTCTCTCTCTCTCTCTCTCTCTCTCTCTCTCTCACACACACACACACACACACATGCACACACACACACACATGCAACCCTTTGCTGCTGCAGTTACAGTACACCAACAGACATTCCTGGCCCACTGACTCACATAGGAAAGAGATTTCTCACACTCACATGGGTATTCACAATACACACACACACACACACACACACACACACACACACACACACTCACACACACACACACACACACACACACACACACACACACACACACACACACACACACAGGTGCATGATGTTAAATCATGTGGTGGCGTGTGGTTTGGTGTGGCAGACAGAGGAGGTTAGACCACGGATGAAGAGTTGAACAACACAGGTCATCAATAAACCATGAGTGAAGCATGCACACACACACACACACACACACACACACACACACACACACACACACATATATATATATATATATATATATATATATATATATATATATATATATATATATATATACATCAAATATACATAGAAACAGGGAGAAAAATGTGTGTGTGCGCACACACACACACACATAACTGGAATCGTCTGCATGATCATTAATAAAACTCTGCTGTCCTCCTGTTCCCATTATTCATATAAGGGAGAGGCACAGGAGCTAAATGTGTGTGTGTGTGTGTGTGTGTGTGTGTGTGTGTGTATACGAGATAGAGTGTGCCTGAGATACATTAATGTGTTTTTTTTGGGAGTGTTTCTGTTTGTGTTTCTGTTTGTGTGTGTGTGTGCATATCTGTGTGCAGTTTTGTGTATTTCTATATGTGTGTGTGTATGTGTGTCCTATACTGTAGGACTGTCCTGTCAGAGGCCCACCCCTCCCTGTGCTGCGGCAGGCAGCCGCCCTGCTCTCCGTAAAGGGCAAGGAGGCTGGCGGACGACGGCCAGTGGCTAGCTCCGAGTGGTGCGGAGATGAGGAGATGAGAGGAAGCGTGCTGACCTTTAGCAGTGATGAGCCTCGCAGCGGTGGTCACGCAGGCCAGGGAGCCCCAGAGAGACAATTAACCGCCTCAAAGCCATTTACCACTCACGCCCACGCTGGGGAGCTTTTTATTTAATTAAAACGAGACCACCAGACATGGCATTTCTGGGTCTTTTTTTTTCTTTCTCTGTCCATTGTTTTCAATCTGGTGACATTTCACAAATGGAAAAGGTGCAATGATCAGTTGGCCTTGCGAAGCTGAACTTTTGATTTTATTTAGCTGAGGAATTTTTCCATGCGGAAATTTTGAATGCTGCATTCCAGATGTGGTGCTGTCTACCCCCCCCCCGCAGTGCCCTTCAATGACCTTGACAAGGGAGCAGGTGCAGTTTAGTGCTTCCCACCTGCTACACACTGTCTAGTCTTGGTGTGATCTAAGCCAATACAAGGCCAAGACCCAAGATAAACCCTCAGAAGCCCCGTAACCTTACACTTGAAACACTGCCTCTTTCTCCAAATGTGCAGAAGAGAGAGTTATGTGCACACATTCTTTTGATGATTCCAGACAGATGCATTCATCCACGGCTGCAGACTTTTTTTTTGGAGGGGGAGCAGATTAGGGTTCATCAGCTGTGGTGAGCGTTCTGGAGAGTGGGCACACGATGGAGAGTGTGAGCGATAGCTTCCTGGCCAAGGAGAACTGGCCTGAGTCGGACTCCATTAGGTCAGTGGGGTATGTGTGTGTGTGTGTGTGTGTGTGTGTGTTGGGGGGGGGGGGGGTGTGATAGAGGGGTTCCCATGTGTTTCATGCCCATGAAGCTGAGAGAATCGGTATTTTCCGCACCGCTAGCTGCACCTGCACACATTCAGGACGCATCGGGAGGGGTCAGGGCCGTGTGCAGACAAGATGGAAAACAGCCATTATTCACACGGCAGTGTGGAGGAGTGGAGAGGAGGAGGAGGGTAAAGAGTGCGGAGGAGAAGAAGAGGAGGAGGAGGAGGAAGAGTGGAGAAAGGGTGGGGAGAGTGGAGGAGAGAGGAGGATAAAGAGTGCAGAGAAGAGAGGAGGAGGAGGAGTGGAGGAGGGGTGGGGAGAGTGGAGGGTGAAGAGTGTGGAGGAGAGGAAGATGAAGAGTGGGGAGGAGGGGTGGAGGAGAGAGGAGGAGGAGGAGGAGGATGAAGAAAGGTGGAGAGAATGGAAGGACTAGGTACTCTTGCCCATCATCCACCATCCTAAAATACACTGCATGCAAAATGTACTGCACAAAACCCGACAGATATGGAAGAGAGAACGCCTCAGACAATGACATGGGTTATGGGATGGGGTTTTTTTGTCCTACAAAACCTTGGTCCATCAATATTTGCTGAACGTTGCTCATAGATTTGACATGGCCTCTCTTTGTGCTTTTCAGCTGAAACAAAGAAATGGCAAAAGACACAGCAGATGTACTAGTGCTCTTGATGCTCTTGTCTTCGTTCCTACCTAGCTGTGGCTGTTCTGACTACTTTCCTTTGATGATGCTTATGTGGTCTGGTATAGTGACTGCTATCCAGCTCATCCTGGATGAGAATTGAGTGTTGATGGTAGGTCTAACAACCTTTTCTAAATGTTTTAGTTGTGGTTTTAGCCTGGGACAAATCTCAAATCTATTTAATCTATTTAACAGCAGCCATTTTTGTAATGGTCAAATGCTATGTTACAGACCATATCTGAAGCACACAGTGATATAACTGTGATGCATTACATTTTGATACTGACTTTATTTTTATTTCATAAAACTTAATGACTCAATAATGGGATGGAGTGTAGGTGTAGTAATATTGTTATTTCCCCATTCCCAGTATTGAATGAATAACTGAGGCCAACTTAGAGCACTACACTAACCCATTAGAATAAAATGGCTTCAGATGAAGCACTGCTGTTGCGATGCTGGGCAGAAATAAAATAAAACGCCTGTGTGCTTTTCCACTGTCAAACGCAAACACATTTTTCAAGATGTTAAACTTTCAGTAGCGTGTCTTGGCTAACCTACAAACTTAAGATAAATGAGTCTGTGCAAACACAGCAGCATGTTAAGGAAAATATGGGTTCAGAATTCCACTAAAGGCGCCTGGGTTCCAAACAACCTATATGGAAAAGGAGATTATATCACTTTCACCAATATATCTTTGACTATCTGTTTATGTTATATACACAGTGAACATTTCAGAAGGAATTTTGTGGCTTTGCATCTCTTTCTGCAGTGTGTGTGTGTGTGTGTGTGTGTGTGTGTGTGTGTGTGTGTGTGTGTGTGTGTATCTGTGTGTGTTGTATCTGTGTCAGTGTGTGTGTGTGTGTTGTCTGTATGTGTGTTGAGGAGGTCAGTGTAAGTCATTAAGAGACTGGGGTGGAGACCTGCGTGCATCCAGCCAGTGGTGGACTAACCTCAGCCAGCGCAGAGGGAGCACCAGCAGCACCATCACCACCATCACCAACACCACCACCATCACCACCATCACCAGCAGCAGCAGCAGCAGCCGCCACAATCCCCTGATTCTCTCTGGAGCCTTTGCACAGTATTTCCATAATCACATTAGCCATAAGAACAGGGTCTGTCTCCAGCCCAGAGCTGACTGCCTCTCTATCCTCACCGTGTCCACAGAGTGAGAGAGAGAGGGGAGGGGGGGTTCAAAGACCAAAAAGATTACAAGTGGAGAGAGAACCAAAGAAAGCAAAAAGCGTTTATAAAAATGTTGTCTCAAGTGTAGTCTAATTCTCTACATCAACAGTAACTAATTATGACATTTCACAATCACACCCTTGTTTTTCAGCTTTTCATTTCCAGCGTCAGCTTGTATTGTCCCAGTTTCATCCACTAGCCTTCCCTCATTCCCCTCCTCCTCCTCTCTCTCTTCCTTCTCGTCCTCCTCCTCCTCTCTCTCTCTCTTCCTCCTCCTTCTCCTCCTCCTCCTCCTCCTCCTCGTCCCCTCGGCCGTCTGCATGTCTTTGGTTGGTCTCGGCTCAAAGCTTCCTGGCACGGGGGCCCATAAGGCAACCAGGACGGGCCAAACGGCCCAGCTGGCAGCATCCTGCCAGGGCATCACCCCCCCCCCCCCACCACCACCACCACCACCTCCCGTCTGTTGGCGGAGCCACCAGTGGTGTACGGCCAAATGTGGGTCAGCAGACATGTGGCCACTGCCCTTCAGACATGGGGCCCAGATAAGCTCGGCTCGGCTCGACATGAACAGCGCAAGGGCACAGGAACACGCGTGTCTTCACAATCAGCGAGAGTCAGGAAATGAAGATAGAGGAGATAAGAGGAGTGAAGTGAAAGGAAAGAATTGAAGGAATAAAGACAGAGATGGGAGAGGAGAGGAGGAGGGGGAAAAGAGAAACAAGCACATCGATTTTAGACATGTAGATTTAATAATGTAATTTCCTGCTGATTTGTGGACTTTTTTGTGCTTGCACATGCATTTTAATAATAAATGATTCACAAGTTGCAGCTGAGGCAAGACATTGTGCCCAGCTTGACTGATATCGTAATTTGGAATAAAGGGCATTTGAATTAAATTTTTCTCTCTGCGTGTTTACGTGTGTACATTCGGGTAGTGTGCGAGAGAGAGACCAACATTAATGGAAGGAAATGGAGAACAGAGTAGGAGATGTTGTAATATCCTACTGTGGCCATGTTGCCATTGTGTTGCATCAAAGATGTTTAGCTCTCTGACAGGAAGTTTAGATATCTGCATCAAATGTGGCCTGACTCCCCCCACCCACCCAGGGAGTCTGGAGAGACGCCTCGCTCCCAGCCTTTCATCCTGCACTAATGACTTTAAGATGAAGCCTGCTCCTGAGCACCCCCTCACACACACACACACACACACACACACACACACACACACACACACACACACACACACACACACACACACAGACACACACACACACACACACACACACAAACACACCCTGCAGCCATGCGTGGGGTATAATCAAGGCCAGCACTGCCACCACATGACTTTGAACTCCAACGCCAAATGCCTGTGTGCGGAAACACATCAGTTGAGTAAAGCTCAATGTTCTCCTGATCTACAAGGGCTGCTGCGTTCGTATATTCTGCTGTGTTTCTGCTGGTTCATGTAGCCTAGCAGGTTGTTAAGTCACAGTACCACTTCAAAACCAGTTTGAGTCAGGAGAGCTGTTTCATCCATTTAACTCATTTGGGTCACTCCAAAATGGCCGCCAGTCTGCCAGATTATTCAAATGTTGCGGATGGCCTTTGATACTCTCACGCGTTTCTTCTATGTTACGGCAATTTGAACCTCAGGACTCAGGTCCTCTCCGCTCTGGTCACTTTGCTGTGGAGTTCATGTGTCGGTGCAGCACACACACACACACACACACACACACACACAGGCAGTTTGTGGGTCCTGACTGTGCTGCATATGGCTGGCTGTATGTTTATGACTTTGGGGTTGGAGCGCTCCTCGACATGCTGTAATAAAGCCTAATGAGAAAACCAGCTGAGCCGGCCTGATGGATCTTCCAGGATGCACACACAGGCACACACACACACACACACACATGTACACACACACATACACATGCACACGCACACACACACACACACACACACACACACACACACATGCTGCACATACACACACACACACACACACACACACGCTGCACATACACACACACACACACACACACACACACACACACACACGCTGCACATACACACACACAGGCTCACATGCACTTGCAGTCATACAATGAAATACGTGTCCACACACATACGCACACACACACACACACACACACACACGCTGCACATACACACACACAGGCTGACATGCACTTGCAGTCATACAATGAAATACATGTCCACACGCATACACACACACACACACACACACACACACACACACACACACACACACACACACACACACAAATACATGTCTCATCTCTGACTTCTGACACACCCATACAGAGAGAGGGAGACAGAAAGAGACAGAGAGAGACATGATCTCATGCAATTGCTGTCTGACACACAAATGAATGAGCAAAAACAAACATACACACACACACACACACACACACACACACACACACAGAGACACAAGTGCGCACACACACCCACACGGGACAGCTGAGTCAACCTCGTCTCCCCCTCTTTCATCTCCCCACACTGTGAGAGAGCGAGCGCTGGTCTGAGCACAGGAGCCCCACCCCTCTGCAAAGCCTGCTTTGAGGACCACGGCGGGCGGGCGGTGCGCTGACCCACTGCTCCCCACCCATACTCTGCGGCTTCCTCTCCCGTCACACACCCCAGCACTGTCCTCCAGTACAGCCTGGACCGCAGGGGAGAAACCACATCAACAGGGGCAGGGTGGTGAGATGGCGGCATAGGACAGGTGGTGCCCACAGGCTGACCGGGGAATATGTGTGGACACTAGGGGTTTCATGAATCATGACTATGATTTTTACTAGTTGACCAGTTGACCATATTAGTTGTGGTGTAGCCGGTAAAGCTGATGCTGATGCTAGTGCTAACATTACTGCTAGTGCTAGCTGTTAGCAACAGGTGTTTCACCTGTAGATGGTTATCCATAGCAGACCTGTTCTTATTTGTATTTGTATTTGTGCTTGTATATTGTATTTGTGCTTCCTGTGGGGCTGCAGATGTAAACTAGCCCAAGGCTAACTCTGGTGCAATGCATCAAATGTTTACATTTATGTTTTAATTGCACACTGTCCCTTACAAATAAATTGAAAAATTGAATTATACTTTAGTTCTGCTGTACACAACTTACATGTCACTGACTTTGCAGAGAGTCTGGCCTAGATCCATAGGCGTACGTTTTTCCGGGTGGGAGGGCACAGTTTGAGGTTTAAAATCATTGGAGTTCCTTTGAACCGCTTTGAACCAATCACTAACAACCGGCGTTTCGTCATACAGAGAAATTTCTCTGCATCATGCACATAACAAGCAAGCGTGCATCTTATCAGCAAACAGTCACACGTTTCATCTGCGTAACTCTCGCCAAAATGCATCATATAGTGTTTTGTGAATGTACCCAAGTCAAACTTTCATATAAATGCATAAGTACGTCCGAAGCGCCACTTTTAAGCTTGTAGGCGTTGTCGTTTTCGGGTGAAATGACCTTTTGAATCCTATAGGGCCATAGCCTGGCGGGCCATCCTATATCATTGACATGTATAGTCTGGAATCGAATCATTCACCTGCTTAATCCAAGGGGCGGGCAGAGAATTGTCTTTCAAACTGCCTAGGCATGCAATAGGCCAGCGCTACGACCATATCCGTATCCGGTCGGCAAAACTGCAAATACATCCTTCTTCGAAAGGAATGACTTAAGTGCATTGTGTTGCTCTACTTTCAAAGAAAAGCACAAGTCCAACACCTCCAAAGTTGACGCCAACGCCGATTCAAACAACCGCTCTTCGTTCGCCATAGCCACCTTCCTTGTTGTTCACCGTCGCAGGATTTCGTTATCCTGTTAAGCCTTAAGACGCTCTAACGAAATAGAGCGCTGTGATTGGAGAACATCCACGGTGTTAAGCTAATAGAAATTCCTATGGTTCGATACTAGACGTACAGGCTGAGCAAATTAATTTGCCGCCGCTAGGGTGCGTCTAGATTTCTAGGCTAATAGGGCCACTACATTTTTGATACAATCGTGTAAAAATCGCTATTTTTCAAACACTACGAAGGCTCGACACAACATGAAACTTTGATCGAAGTATCATCAGTGTCTCTACACATGAACTCGAGCATTGAGAACATTGTTGGTGTACACAGAGTTTACTAAAAGAAAGGTTACAAAATCTATGACTAAAGTTTAGCTGACGATATAACATCCTACTCGACTGTGACTTCGTTTGTGACACTCCTGTTAATAGGCTAACTGATAAAATAACTCACACCAACCTTATTTGCGCCTTTCATTCACATTTGCTCAAAGATTTCATAAGTATAAGCCCTTTTCGCTCCCTACGTTGATGTATTCCAAGCGGTCTGCTTCGGGGGCAGGGACGTAGTAATTGAACACCATGCCTGGGTAACGTAATCGCTCTCAGGGACACCCTCTGTTCGCTGGCTGGTTCAGCTGCCCAACCTCCGAAGTAGACAAGGGCGAATCAACCTATTCCAGACGGAGTACTGTAGGGAAAAGAAATCGAAGTACGTAGGCAGGCAGAGGCCAGGCTAGTGGGCACTCAGGACTAAGTAGAGAGACTGAGGCCAATTGGCACTCTGACTGCTGTTTGATAAAAAGGAGACAAGGCAAAAGGTGTTTTTTCCATTCATACGTACTGGTAATGTATATTGACCATGCAAATAAGAAATCCTGACGGAACTCACAATTTGCATAAGGTGCATATTCTGACTATAGCAAAGGTGGATTGAAACAGTCTTACTGACATAAATTCATATTTCCTGCCAATTCTTCCCAGCTCTTTCCTTTTAATTTGCCCCAAACAACCTAACTTTCTGATCCCACAGCTGTTCAAAACTCTTTCCTTGATTAAAAGAGTGACCGTTTTAATTTGCATAACACAGCTGATGGGAAGGCAGCATGCAGTGATTTTAATTTTGTTTTGTTTAGATTTTCAGTTTTCATTACTGCACATACAAGATGCAAATGAGTTGAGGATGGAAACTCAGCTAAGATACCAGGAGACTAAGAGATGCTGATAGTCTACCCATTTCATTTTTTTTAGATCAATTTGTTTTTGAAAACATTGACAACAGCTTTGTATTAGACTTAAATGTGAAACTATAACCATGAGTCTCACCAAGGACATCATGAGAATGGAATCAGAACTGGTACCACATGTATTATATATGAAGGATTCAAAGAAGAACAGTTTGTGCAAATCCATAGTACATAGTGGTTTTACACACACACAAACACACACACACACACACACACAGACACACAGACACACACACACACACACACACACACACAAGCACACACACAAAGAGATAGAGAAACAATTATAAATAATGAATGAATCGACAGATAGCCCATGGTTTTACTGCTGCAGTCAACAAGTCATGTGAAGGGGCATGTTCATAATACATGAGTGCTTTGAGGAAAAATCACACCACAAAAGACTATTGGAATAGCATCAAACTCTACAACAAAGAACTTAAATTGTGTATACCTACATCATCTACACTTAAAATAAAGGCATATAATGAATTAAACAAATGTGCAGAAAAACAGCAAATAGCCCCTAACACAGTCCTCCACGCTGGGTGAGGCTGTATGTTGTGAGTGTGAGTGTGAGTGTGGACAGCAGTGGTGGGAGCGGGTGCAATCTCTCCGCGCGTGAGTGGAGCACTGACCCGGGCCTCGGAGTGGGCTGTGTGCTGTAGACACACAGCACCTTATTTATGGAGTACAGGCGGCCCAGCAGCCAGTGGGCCCAGCGTGTGAATACTAATGCAGCCGGGCCCGCAGCGGAATACTAATCTCCCTCTCACTCACTCACTCGCTTCTCTCTTCTCCCCTCCCCTCCGCTCTCTCTCTCATTCACTTCTCCCCTCTGCTCCCTCTCTCTCTCTTCTACCTTCCACTCTCTCTCTCTCTCACTTCTCCAGTACGCTTTCTTTCTCACTCTCTTCTCCCCTTCGCTCTCTCTTTCTCCTGCTCTCTCTCTCTCTTCTACCCTCCACTCTCTCTCTCTCTTCTCCCCTCCGCTCTCTCTCTCTCCCTCTGTCAGTGCATCGGTTTCACTCTCCTTCAGTGTCTCCGCTACTACAGTTCTCTCAATCTTTCTCTCTCTCCCTCTCTCAATCACTCTTTCTTTCTCATTCTCAGTCACTCTGTCTTGGTTAATGTCTCTCTCGCTCTCTCAATCTTCCTCTCCCTCAGTCTGTCTGTCATTGCAGAGATGGCCTCTGACAGAGTTAAGGTTGTGTGTGTTGTCTCTTCCTTCCTTCTCTGCATCTATGCACTGTCTGTGTATCTCCAAGGAGGTTGCCTTTGACTGTTCCACCACCCCCCCCCCCTCTCTCTCCTGGTCTGTGTGTGTGTGTGTGTGTGTGTGTGTGTGTGTATGCATGTTTGCCAAGTTGTCAAGTAATGGTGAAAATGCTGTAACAATGACCACCCCGCTTCATTGTTTGATGGGAAGATGGCCTTTGACCAGCAAAGGCTGCTGAAGTAATCCCCCTGCCCACTCTGAGTACTATAGAGTAGGCGAAGCAGCAAAGTCTTAAGAATTAATGATGGAATTCCTGTAGAAATCATCCCCAAATTTGCTTTGAGTTGCAGTGAAGGCTTCAGCCTGCTGTCCAGCATGCTGCGAGGAGTGAGGTGAAGAGGCAGGCGAGGCCATGAAAAAGAGATGAGAGATGAGGGGAAGGCGAAGAGAGAGATAGAGAGAGAGGGACAGAGAGAGAGAGAGAGAGAGATAGAGAGAGAGAGAGGGAGACGGAGAAAGAGAGAGTGCGAACTGATTAAAAATTGAGCAGATCCACACTGCAGCCTCCAGCCTCCTGCCAGGCCCTCAAGGTCATGTGGAGTCACACCGCCCAGCTGTTCTCAGGGCAGTTCCCTGCTCCACTCCCAGGTCCAGTGGCTCCACAGGGGGGCCATGCAGGGCCACTGTGCCCCAGTCCTGCAGGCCGCGGCTCTGTCTATCAGCCGTCCCACGCCGGGCAGCCTTTCACTCCACCAGCAGCGCACTCGTTTTTTCTGTCCTCTGTGTAAATGTAGCTTTTTCAGTCTTTTGTGTAAATGTAGCTAGATCCAGGCTGATGTGGCAGTTTACTTGAGGAGCCGTGAGTCAGGCAGTCATTCATTAAGCATCGATGATCAAAGGTGGGAGCCAGGGGTGGGGCAGGGGCGAGGGGGGGGTGGTGGAACATGTGGTGGTGAGCTGTGGTTCGGACTGGAGCATATGTTTCTCATGGCGCTCTGTGGCACCGGGCAACAAATTACAAAACCATCTCAGCCTACTAACCTCACTGCTCTCACTCTTTCTCTCTCTCTCTCTCTGCCTTCCCCTCATCTCTCTCTCTTTATTTTGCTCTCTCTCTTGCTCTCTCTCTCTCAAATTCAAAGTTGCTTTACAGTATTAGCATGACTGTTTGGGTACAGACAGGGTTGCCAAAGCCAGTGTTGACAGTAGCATACAACAACAGCATACAAGAGTAACATCTCTCTCTCTCTCTCTCTCTCTCTCTCTCTCTCTCTCTCTCTCTCTCTCTCTCTCTCTATCTCTCTATCTCTCTATTGCTCTCACCCAGTCCTCCTTTTCCTCTTTGCTTTGTTCACTCAATTCCTACATTTTTCTCTTGGTTTATGCTATTTCCTCACTCCATCTCTCTCCCTCTCTCTCTCTTTCTCCCCTTCTCTCTCCCTCTTTCTCTCTCTCTCCCTCCCTCTCTCTCTCTCCATCTCTTTGTGGCTTTAGTGCGGGTTCTGAGAGGAAAGCCCGCTGGGGGTCCCACTTCACTTGAGTAAATGTGAAGTGACATATAAATGGAAGCCTCTTGCATTCCTTTAATTCGCTTCATGGACGTTCGGCATTTTAATAGGAGTGGTCAGGGCATGTGGCCCACTCCAAACTGACATGTGTTAGCATACAGTACATTATCACATCAACAGGAAAAGGAGAAAAATAAGAAACCCTCTGTGTTTCTTTTTTGTTTGAGAGGCAGTGCAGAAAAATTGAGCTTACAATCAAAAAGGAAACCAAGCTCAAACAATCCTAAAAATGCCAATATGCTTCTATATTTGTCAGACCGTGCATTCTTTCCTTCAAGTGTAACAGACAAGAAGTGCATATCCATGCTGTTGGGTAACTTGACTTCAGCCGCAAATGACAGATTGGGGTTTAAAAATGATTTGGAGTGACAGGCATCTATGGGCTGTTTAGGCGGAAGCGTTCCAAGTCCTCTTTGTAGAAATTAGCTCGTGTTGTTTCTGACATCATAGCAACATACTGAAATGACCCCCTCGTCTCAGTTGGATGTCTGGCCGCAGGGGCGATCACTGGCAATCACTGAGCAAGTGTGCTATGATTGTCCAACATAATGACCGCAGCTCCTGTGGCTCCACTGCTCGTCCATTATGACTCTACGCTCACCGCAAACTACAGCCACCGCATCACAGTGAGGCAAATGCTTTTGGTTTATTCATGCCTGTTTATGTACGGTGCTGGGCCCCAGTATTGAGTGAGAGAGAGAGAGAGATAGAGACAAAGGAAGAGAGGAAAATGAGAAAAAGAAAAAAGCTCCAACTGAGAAGCATTAAAGTATAGCGCACAGTGGAAATGAACTGATACAGTTCCCAAGGGCCGAACGCACACAGACGCGCATATGGGGTCTGTCCTGTTCCAGCCATCATGCGCCTGTGCTTCGTCTCCACACATCTTCATGAAATAAAAGTGTACAGTAAATATCTGCAGGGCAAGGCATGGCCGCATAATTACCACGCTCCAATAACATATGTTCGAGGGCCCGCTACAATTGTGGTCTTATCTGTGCCATAGCGTCGCAGTGAGGTAGGTCTGCGGCCGCAAAATGCCCCCTCGCGAGACAGTAAAAATAAATAGGATAATATAAAACAAAACATTGAGTATGACTGGTTTTGACAGACCTAGAGAAAATGGTTGGCCTCTGTAAGGGCCGATTAAATGACAGGAAGTCACAGTCTCATAAATAACGGCATGAACAAAGCTCATAACGCACAGCGGCACCGCGGCTTTTATCTACTTTGTTCTGGTGAAATATGCCAGCATGTTAATTACAGCGTCTAACATTACACACTCAGCTCCCTCACATGTGTGTTTACCACAGTCTGCGCGAGATATATGAGTCTGCCCGTAACGAGCACTTATCTCCACATCAGCGACGAGGCCCGCGGGCGGAGGAAACCATGGGCGGAGGAGAGACGAAACGAGACGAAGAGGTGGAGGCCACTGGAGAACAATATTTGGCTTGGTCAGTCTGATTGATATTATTTTGACAGACTCACTCAGCGCACGCAGACCCTCACCCCCAACACCAACTCCAACCCCAGCCTGCTCCACCTGTAAGGAGGGTGGGGGTCTGGTTTACATCAGCTCTCAGCAGAAACAAACACAGGGAAAGCCTCCAGCCAATATCATTCAGAGCAGACGGTTGCAGGATGCACTTTTATCACTGGTTATATTTTTGACATTCCGTTACCTCTCTGCGTAAAGCTAGATGGATGACTGTGTGTGTGTTTATGTGTGTGTGTGTGTGTGTGTGTGTGTGTGTATGTGTGTGTTTATGTGAGTGTGTGTGTGTGTCCCTCTATCACGGCACAAGATCTTTTCCCTCCTCCCGTGCAAAATGATGCCAGGTTCCTCCAGAGCGGCACTCCCCTGCCCATTTCCCTTTCACGAAAGCGCGAGTCAATCCACAGTGGCACAGATGAACGCAATACCATACAATTATTCCTCGGGACACACCGAGCGCGGGAGTGAGCGTCAGTCGACTCGCTCGGCTTGACAGCTTTGCTCTTGGCTAGGAGGCGGCGGTGGAGGTCCACTGTCAATGAAAACAGATCGCTTTCATATAGCAGTCAGCACCCCGTATGACATTGGAAGAGCTTATTCTTATGCACTGTATATGTATGTTAGGACTCACATATGTGTGTGTGTGTGTGTGTAGGAGTCTGTCTTTCTGTGTGTGTCTATCTATCTGTCTGTGTGTGAGTATGCCCATCAGGGCCGGATTAACCATTAGGGCAACTGGGCACTTGCCCAGGGGCACAGGACCAGTAAGGGGCCCTGGACACAGTCAAAATATTATTTTATATCACGTTACAAACAGGAATCAATTCCCTAATCATATGCAGATTTGTGCAACCCTTTCGATCAAAATGTTCAATCACTTCAAAAACCGTGTCTGTAGCTGCCTTTACAAATGCCGCCTGCCGTCAGCTCTACACTGACACGGTCAGTGAGTGAGGGCAAGCTAGCACGTCGAAATATTTCAAAACATCAAGACTAAGCTTAGTCATGTCGAGATGTCATTTTAGTTAACGTGGTTAGCGGTTTCTCGAACGCAATTGAGCAGTTAGTCCACACTTCAACAAGCCATAAACATGCGCATGGAGCGTAAAAACATTTTGGCGAGAAGAAGCTAAAGGTGAAGATATCTATTACTAGATCAGCAGGTAAGACGGGACGTGAGAGTGCCACTCGCACCCCAAAGCACAACCAGTAGGCTACAGCTTCGAGAACCACCGATGCGCTGCTTAGAAATACTTTGTTGTAGTTTCTAGATGGTAGCCTACACAAACGACATTGATTTTTGTCAGTTAAACCATTTATTGTGATGTCCAAGTTCCATGTTAGTGTTTGTTTCACGTAGCCTAAGCATGCAGTGTGTGGTTTGGATGAGCCAGACGCTGGCAGCTTTACTGTTTTCAGCTTAAAGTTTCTGTCTACAATTGCATGAAAAACGTCCAATTAGTTGCCAGAATTTCTCGGGGGAGAAACCCTCAAATTTGTGTAGCGTACAAGTCTATCCATTAGCCCTACCAAATTTCAGCGTGTAGGCTAGTTAATCAACGTTTAGCATTTAACCTACTGTACTTCCAGTTTTCAAACTTTTTCAAAATGGTAATCCATGAGAAAAAAAACAATGCTAAAACATATCTGTAGCCTGTTAGATTGAGGGTTTATATGCGTTGTAAATTGGGTGTCCTTCGCGAGAGTGAGGTTGTAGGCTACTATTTGCCTGCGTGCGTACGTGCGTACGTGCGTACGTGCAGGGAGGGAGGGGGGGCCCATTCCGATTTTGTGCCCAGGGCCCGTGGTCATGTTAATCCGGCCATGATGCCCATCCTCTCAATACGAGCCTCTTTGTGTGTGTGTGTGTGTGTGTGTGTGTGTGTGTGTGCGTGAATGTGTGTGTGTGTATGTGTGTGTGTGTGTACAGTATGTTTGTCTGTCTGTGTGTGTGTCTGTATATGTGTGTGTGTGTGTGTATGTGTGTCTGTATGTGTGTGTGTGTCTGTATATATGTGTATGTGTATGCGTGTGTGTGTGTGTGTGTGTGTGTGTGTGTGTGTGTGTGTGTGTGTGTGTGTGTGTGTGTGTTCAAGACCAAAGGGGGATTTGTAAATACCTTTTCCACCGATATGACCACAGATGACTACAGACCATGCATCCTGACCCTGAGAAAGCATGCACCTCCCTGCTATCTGAAATCTCAATGTTATTTGTCCTCCAGCAGTCACTTCTCCTGGTTTATATTCTCCACTACTCTCCCAAGGAGATTAGACTGTTGGCATCCATCTCAGGCCAGGCATCCATGTTGTTCAGCCTGTCTTATAGACCCGTCTCCGGGTGACTGCCTGAGATCTCTGGACAGCTGTGCTGGACTCGTTCAGCTCATAAAGCCTCTCTCCCTCTCTGTAATGCAAAATAAATGTTTATGGTTTGGTGATAAAAAGCCCAATAAGCAGGGGACAGCAAGCGAGGGACCCACATCAAGGTCGGAATACTTAAAAAGTCGGAAAAAGAAGGTTCACTTGCGAGGGGAGACCATGGATCTGATTTAATATTTATGTCTTGTCGACAACAACAAAGGCTGTTTGTGAATTTGAAATGCATTCAAGGTGAAACTCTGTCCAGCAATGCTTTTAGATTTCCTCTTTTAAAAAGTGATTCTATTCTTGAAAGGAGACATACTGTACTAATCGGTCCACCTTAGATATACGGTTGGTCTGGACTGGAGTTGATACAGGCCAGACAGACCCCTTATGAGGCAAGGCCTGATGTGTTCCAAAATCATTAACCATGTCAAAAGAGCCAGAATTAAGTCTGTATTATACAATCACACCAGAGAAATAAGTCAATGACCCAGCATATGTCACGATTAAAACAGGCCTGTAAACATCCTACTGAAGTCTGTAATGGGCTTTTTGTTTGATATAAATGTGAAGGTTGACAGATCAAAGGAGATACACCACAAGTCACAAATCAAAAAGCATGGCAAAATAAAGTTGCATAGAGTAAACCCATATTTTAGGGGTCAAAGGACAAAGACAACATATCAAATGTTGAAAGTGACAATTTTGACTATTTCATGGAAAATATGAAACACACGAAATACAAAACATCTTAAAACGTTGGGATGGGGAAAACAAAAGGCTGGACAAATTATGTAATAATAATGACAACAAAAGGAGTAACATGAGTAGCAACTAATTAGATTAACTGGCACCATGATTGGGTGTAAAAAAGAGCATCCCAGAGAGGCAGAGTCTCTCAGAAGTAAAGATGCCGAAGCATTCATCACTCCTGTACGGGCAAATAATGCAACACTATAAGAATAATACTCCTCAAGATGAAAAAGCAAAGAGTATAGGTATTTCATCATCTATAGTAAATAGGCTGTGGAAACTTCACAGTGGACTTCAATCAACTTGGATTCTGTGCAGCTCCACTCTTTCTCCATCTCCAGACTCTGTGACCGTGATTTCCAAATCAAATGCAGAATTGACCTTCATCTGAGAGAACTTTTGAGGACTTTGGACCACTGAGCAATGGCCCAATTAATTTCCTTAGCCCATAAGACATGCTAATGTTGTCTCTGTCTCAGGAGTGGCTTGAATGTGACACTTCTAGCGCATTTCCTGGACATGTCTGTGCGTGATTGCTCTTGATGCAGTGACTCCAGCCTCAATCCACTCCTTGAAGTGAAGTTCCCCCAAGTTTTTGATTAGGCTTTGCTTGACAATCCTCCCAGGACTGTTGTCATCCCTGTTGCTTGTGCACCATTTGCTTCCACACTTTTCCCTTCCAGTCGACTTTCCATGAATATTCTTTTATAAAGTACTCGGTGATCTGCCTGCCCATTCAGCAATGACTTTCTGTGGCTCTCATTGAGGGTGTCAACGAGAGTCTTCTGGACAACTCTCAAGTCAGCAGTCTTTCCCATGATTGTGGTTGTGTTTACTGAACCAGATCTGCATTATAACCTATTATCTCTCTCTCTCTCTATCTATCTATCTATCTATCTATCTATCTATCTATCTATCTATCTATATATATAAATATATATATATATATATATATATCTATATATATATATATGTTGATTTTGTCTTGTTTGTTGTGACTGAAAAGGACACTGTCACGTGCCAAAAGGTTGTAAACATTAGCTTACTACAACCTATGGCCAGAGGTGGAAAGTAACAAAATACATTTACTCACGTTACTGTATTGAGTAGTTTTTCTGTGTATTTTGTATTTTTTAAGTAGGCCTAGTTTATAAAATCGGTATTTTAATTTTACTTGATTACATTTTGAGTGAAGTATTGTACTTCGCTACATCAAAAATCCCATCCGTTACTTGGGTAAAAAAAAAAATGTTAAGACTAACGAGCCCTAGAGGTGTCATCGCAAAATGTTTTGCATGTTGAGAGAATGTGCGCTCGTTTTACTACATTGTGCTCTCGTTTAACTAAATTGTGCTCTCGTTTAACTATATTGTGCACTCTTTTACTAAATCGTACGCTCGTTTTACTAAATTGTGCGCTCGGTTTACTAAATCGTGTGCACAATTTACTATATTGTGCTCTCGTTTTACTATAGTGTGAGCTCATTTTACTAAATTGAGCTCTCATTTTAAGCATAGTAAAACGAGGGCACAATTTATTAAATGAGTGCACAATTTATTAAAACGAGGGCACGATTTATTAAAACGAGAACACAATTTGTGAACATGGTTATAGAACATTGTGTGCACGATCTACTTAAACGTGGCCACAATTTGTAAAACGTGCACTCAATATTGTCTTGACACATGTAAACATGAGCACGTTATAGTATATTCGAGATCTCGATCTACCACGAATAATTAAAACGTGGGCTCGAAGAAATTAAATTGTGTGCACAAAAACGTAGTGTGGTGTCAAGGGGTATCCCCGGGAATTACGTCGGGAGGTGTGTCGCTTGTAGTGACGTAGAGGGAATCTCATTAATAGACCTCTGAAGTTCGCCTACAAAAAAGCTGCCATCTTTGACATCCGGTATCTGGTGATTTTTCCTATGGGAAAATAACATGGGGATTTTGAATAATCGCACCTGTTAAAGTCTCGTGGGGATGAAAAAGTCTGAAATGCAGACGTTTTTCTGAACACACTTTTGTCCTCTGCCTTCGAGTGGATACTGTGATCTCCGGTAAGTGAAGGCGGCACACTTAGATTTTTGCTACTCCAGAGCTAACTTGCAATGCAATTTGCCATAGGTAGTTAGCTTCAATTAACAACCGGATCTCCTTATATGGGCAAAGATGGCCGTTTTGGATCTTTTTTGTAGGCGAACTTCAGAGGTCTATTGCAGTGCACCTGGATATAGCCCCGTTAGGTAGGCTGTAGGTGGGAGAGCAGATGATTGTGTGTGTTTGCACAGGCCCCTTGCCATCATCGTCCAGCTGAATGTTTGCCGAAGTTTTGAGTGTTTGTTGAGGTCCAAGTGTATGCAGAGCTGTGGTGTTTATCACGAACGGTGTGGCTGGGCTACATAGCCTGAGAAGCTGAGCATCGTGAACGCCACTGTTTATGTCTCCCGTTTCATAGTCCGTATCAAAGCTTACCTCGTTGTGTGCATCATATTGGTGTGCGGGTGGGTTATATGTAGGGTTGCCAACCGTCCCGAATTGTGCGGGACATCCCGTATTTTGGGTGATTTTGATTTGTCCCGTCAGGGACAGCACCACTCCCGATTTTCAATCACAGCTCATCGGCCTTGTTAACTTGTCAATAGTAGGCTACTGTAAACGCACCTGGAACAAAGTGTCCAGTGCCGCCGCTACCACGCGCATCTCGCACTGTGCGCACGGCACCAAGGGACAGAAGGGGCACCATAATTTAGCCAGAGAAGCTTTACTGCAAACTGCTTTTCACTCTTCTTAGAGAACGATTACAATGTCAAAATGCAGCAACAGCATCTTACATAAGGATGATACTTTTTGGGTCCTCTCAGTCTCTCTATTATGCAGCAGATCTAACTTGAACGTTATGCTACTCGTTTTAATTGGGAACGAGAGGGAGAGAGGGGAAGTTTCCAGCTGGCTTGTGATTGTTGGTAATTGATTTCACCTTTTTAATATAAGAAACTTTTAAAAGGAAATCATGAGAACAACAAAAACAACGCGAGGAGATTGCGGAATTATCCGGTTCACACTATGATACTGACCATTTACAAAATGTGAGGGCACTTTGACATAGGCTGCACGCACTGTGATTTGGACTGATAGAATATGAAGAGTGGTCAATTGCCTTTGTGTAATGGAATTGGCGAGTCTTGAAGTCTTCAATAATCAATTTCCCTTAAACTAAGCATTTACATGAAGCACATGATAGGCTATGCCAATTAGCCCATTTCACAAGATGGGGGCCACTGTGTAAATCAACTTCCTGTGGAACAGCACAGTCCCATAGACAGCAAAAGAAAAGTCCACAGGAAAGACAAAAGCAGGAAGACGTTTTACCCTGCCAATTAAGGCATCATTAACATCAATGAGGCCGGACACCTGGACACTGTGAAATAGGCTTATTGAAACACTTTCAACTCAGATAGCTAGGTGGCTACCAGGTTCATAATTCACTTTTAATTGCAAACAGAAAATATCTACCTAGCATCATTACTTCTATTTCCACAGGAATGAAGGTTGTTTACACCAACTTAATATACTTATCATTATGCTATAGGCCTAAATGTGGCACAAACAATGTTAGAGTTTGTGGAATGACCATAGGCTATATTTGAATGGAGCTGGCAAAATATTATGAATACCGTGTAGACAATGCTCTTAAAGTGACAGTACACCATTTGTAAATTAGTTTTTTTTGGTTTTTTTTTGGGGGGGGGGGTTCCCGCATTTGAAGTGAAGTGTGTTGAGGAAGTTGGCAACCCTAGTTATATGGTGAGGCCCATCGGGCGCTAGAGGCCGGGAACCTTATTGGATTGGGTGGGTATTAGGCTACCACTAATACGCAGTAGCCTATTTGTACCAACAGTAGGTCTACATGTTGTAATTGTTTGGGAGCTTGTCGCTGTGATGTGCTTCGATTGCCTTCTAGACCTCACAGTTAACGTAGGCTTTAGTCAACAATCCAGGAGGTAGTGGAAACTGGTCATTACAACAGAGCCGAGTAGCCTATGTAGCCTAGTAGAATTTCCCCATTATGGGTCTCCATAGCTGGCGGTTGACACCACAGGTGCCCCTGCTACTGTACAAAAAGTAGAAGTCCGTTATAAACCATCCTGACCACATAAAGGCTTTAATTAGCTGCCTACGGTTATCACATTACCAATATGAACTGTTGCAGACAGCTGTAGGCCTAGCAGCTAGTCCATTAAGGTAACAAGAAGTTGCCACCACAGCACAGCGAGCGGTGAGAAAATGTCGGGAATTAAATGTGAGCACGAAATACATATTTCGAGAGCTCAATTTGGGCCTACAACGGGGTCACGTTTTATTAATTCGAGGGCTCAATTAAAGGAAAACGTGCTCACGTTTTATTATTTTGAGGGCTCAATTAAAGGAAAACGTGCACACAAATTATCACGACCAGAAAAAATATCACTTAAAAGTGAGCTCTCCCGGGCTCCGTAGAAAACAGAAAGGGAGACAAAAAAAAATCGCGCCCTAAACCACTAACCTGATAATGATCAGCATGTAGCCTACAAAAGGACATGAATCAAGCTGGCGCCATGCAGTCTTTCTGAAAGTGATGGAGCTGGATCACGAGATGCATCAGATTACATGTGTAGCCTATCCTATGAAAGTGTTCGTGTTTCGTGTTTTGACGTTTGTGCTCACCTTTCTTTGGAAAGAAGTTTATTAGCAGTTGTTTCCCCTCATTTGGATGTCTCTCTTTTACCTGTTTTGGCCTTTGATTTTGGTAACCTGACTTAGCTTTCTTGGAGAAGACATTGCACCTGCAGCACAACAAATAACGGTCCACTAGGCCTACTAGCGATGCTCAACTAAATAAACAAAAGATAAGATGATTTGATTTATGAATGTGCAGGCGGACTAAACCATTTATCTCTTTAGCAAGGGAGAGTGAGAGTGACCGGCTTAGACCATTTTCACTATGTTTTGTATACAAAATCCATTCAGTCAAACAATTCGTCTAGTCTGACATTCATTTTGACATTTAATTTGGAAGTTAAAATATTCACTAAACTTCCAGTGAGTCCATTCGAAATTTTCACCACACATTGGGCTGTATTTTGGGCACCAGCGCATGGCGTAAAGTTTGTTTTTCACCCGCGCAAAGTTGAATTCGGTATTTTGCACGTTTATTTTTTAAAGATTGCGCCCAGGGGTGTGGCAATTAACAACCTAGGGAGGGGCCTAGCGCGTTGTCTAAAAATCGCTATCATACACCACCTAAACCTGGTCAGAAGTCAATGGCAAGTTGTTCATATGCTATTTTAAGAGCGCATGTCAACAGTCATATTGGCAGGTGCACGCACCATCCTTCTATCATTCATGAACGCACACCAGCGCACGTCCATGCAAAGCATTACAAATTGCACGATTACAATGGGAAACATAATTAGAATAAAGATATTACGAAATACTGTACATCTCATGATGAGTAGTTATTCACCATCATTTGCAAATTGGTAATGACGGTTAAAAGTGATTAGGGGAGAGGCGAGAGACACGTATGGAGCACAGCTGAAGACGCACGAGATATAAGCAACTCCTCTGCAGGATAAATGTTGTTTTATTCAGTCATTTGAGCAACATTAGAGTAAGTGTTGCTTTTTCCAGCCTATGTTTTCGGTGGTAACCCATTGTCAGTCAATAGTGAAAGTAACTGCATATAACTGTCTTGTCGTTGACTGACTCCTTGGTGAAGTTAGTTTCACTTTGCCAATGAGTTCAAATAACGAGTGCAAATGCGTGAAGGCTATGCTAGGTTTTAGTAAAGCATGGTTTAAGAATGACTATTCCATACGGTCTCGCAAGCAGCCTCCTTCAAATGCGCCGTTGAATGCCAAAATACTGATGCATTTATTTGACATATCACGCGTTGCGCCGTTAAAGGGAATGACAGATGTCATTCTCATTGGTTTAAAATGATGTTACGCCCCAAACACACCCATATGACTGATTAAAAAACCTAGGAACACCTTGTTGCGCCATGCGCTCCACGTTTGATAACGAAACCCCTCCCAATGTGAACTGGACATCCTACTAAATTTGAATAGACTTTTGACGAGTGACGATGCACCTTAGAATGTCATGATAGGGCCCATTATATTAACACACATATAAAAAATCCAAACATAAGAGTTATGTGTAATAAAGTGGAATGACACAGGAAAAAAGTATTGAACGTGCCTACTGAAATTTCTTCAATACTTTGAGGAAAAGTCTTTGTTTGTAATGACAACTTCAAGACATTTCCTGTACAAAACATATTAGTCGCAGTATCAGGTGCGATTTTGGCCCATTGTTCTAAACAGATTCCAGGGGTCCCTCTTGTGAATCCTGATCTTTAGTTACTTCCAGAACTGTTTAATTGAATTTAATTGATTTGGCTGCCTTCAAGTCTTTCTGGAGCTTTCTCCGAGTGGTCCTTGGCTCTTGGAATTTACTATCCTTCTGACTCCCTGGTCAGAAATATTGCGAGGAGATCCTGTGCATTGCCGGTTGATGATGCAGTGATGTTCCTTCCACTTGCAGATAATGGCTCCCATGCTGCTTACTGGAAGATTCTGAAGTTTTGAAATGCATTTGTATATTTTTTTTTTTTTGGCCTTTTTATGCCTTTAATGACAGTGACAGTGGAGAGTGACAGGAAGCGAATGGGAGAGAGAGCAGGGATGGGATCCGGAAAGGACCACGGGGCAGGAATCGAACCCGGGTCGCCGGCGTACGGTGCAGGTGCCCCAGCCAGTTGCGCCACAGCTGGGGCCAAAATGCATTTGTAACCAGTTTCATTGATATGTTTTGCAACAATAAGGTTGCAAAGGTCTTGGGAGAGCTTTTTGCTTTTATCCATCATGAAATGTTTCTTGTGTGACACCTTGGTAATGAAAAACCTTTTTATAGCCCATCAATATGTAGGCTACCAAGCTTATATTAATTTGCACAGATAGAAAGGATAACTACCGGTACTCTCTAACTACTTACAGATTCCAGCTCGTTCCTTCCCTTTCCTTGCCTTAATGCTTTTTCTTAGCGTGTTCAACACTTTTTCCCTGTGTTATTCCACTTCATGACTCTACTTATGGAGTTGTTTGGATTTTTTATGTGTGGATTACCTGAGTTATTACTAATGCCTGGTGAAAATGTTGTGCCCCCCGTATTCGACTTTTCAAGGGCCCTCTCCTCCATTGGGGCCCTATACTTCCCACTTTCCCCCCCAGTTCGACACCCTTTAATCTGCTGAACCTTCTGCTCGTTTCAAATATAAAAAAACTCTCTGCAACTCAACATTGGCCTGCCTGCCTCAGCTGCCTGTGAGCGGCTTTTCAGTTGTGCTGAATTACTGTTCACTGCAAAGTGACCAAGGATGAGTGCAAAATCAACTACTGCTCAAACTTAAAGGAGAACTCTGGTGATTTTTCACATAGATCTCCATTTCTCAACGTCACCGAGTACTGTCGGTATGAACAAAACTGAAACAATCGGTTTTACCTAGCTCGAGTTGCTGCAGCTACAGCGCTACACACTGGGAGCATGAACATGGCTGCCTTAGCTGCTGGCTGCAGCAACTCGAGCTAGGACTAAAGTCCTTTTAGGCAAGTACCTCCACTCGGCGGCCATATTGCAACACTTTTTGGGCACTTATCGGGCATCTATTTCGGCAGAAATGCGTGTGCGTAAGGCTTCACGACACCAATCTTGCTCCAGCGGTGAGATCACAGATAATTGGCATGATGTCTTCACAGCACACCACATGGCTCAATGTATTCACAACACACAACATGATTGGCTCAATGTATTTACATGTCGATGTTTTGCCGCGGAAGGGTTGTGATATGTGTACACAACTGCCATATTGGTGTTACAAACTAACCCCATGCATTACTATGGAGGATTTTTTGAGTGCTGTATCTCCTCATTAGAAAGTTTCTGGTAAAACTGGTTGTTCTGGTACCCCCCCCCCCCCCCCCCCCCCAACAAAAAAAAAAGTTTCTAAGTAACTTTTACTTAAAGTACATTTTAAATGAACTACTTTTTACTTTTACTTGAGTACATTTTCAGATCGGTATTTTAACTTGTACTTGAGTAATATTTCATCAAAGTATTAGTACTTTTACTTGAGTACAATATTTTCGTACTTTTTCCACCTCTGCCTATGGCACACATGTTAAAGTTTTCTCCAGTGTAACATGCTCTATACCAGACCTAATGCAAAATATAAAAGCATTAAACTGTTGTAAAGTGAGCACACAATTTAGTAAAATGTGTGCAAGATTTACTAAATTAAGAGCACAGTTTAGTAGCAAGAATGCACTATTTAGTAAAATGAGTGCACATTTTACTAAAATGAGGGCACATTTTCTCGATACACAAAAATATCTTGCAATGATACAATACAGCCATTCAGGACAGATTTTTTTTAATGTTTATATCGTAGCGGCGGAAATAAAAAAAGCGTGTCACAACTCTCTCTTTCTATGGCTCTGTAAGAACCTTATACAAGAAAGACCTGATGATAATGATGTTCGCTTTGGACAAAGGCGTCTGCTAAATCCATAACCATAACCATAACCATAACCATGTAGGGCTATTTTAATTCCAAAGGTCAAGGGAACTTTTTTCCAAAAGATTATTTTTTATGCCTCTTTTTAGTCAACTTTAGCATGTGTTCATAAACGTATTCTCACAACTGTATATATATTAAATGTTAATTGTGATTGACTCTTCTGGGCCACCATAGATTTATATATATTAAAAAATGTTCTCCCATTTCCGGTTTCCTGACCTTGCACTCATTAATATTCTGTGTGCACTCATGATAAACATGGCAAAATAACACCATAGTAAAGATGTTGATTTATTCATACTGTGATTCAAAACTAGCCAGCCAGTGTGCTTATCCTGAATCATTTGCACATCATCAATCACACTCAAATATGTATAGCCTATGTATAACCTAAACACTAAACTGATAAAAAAAAACGACGAAGGAATGTGTCTGTCCAAAAAAAAAAAGTAATTTCACACAGGTTACATGGTACAATGTGCGACTCCTAAAAGGTTATTTAATGTTGTCATTGGAGAATGAATAAGAGATCAAAGTAGTGCCCATGAAAGGGGCTAAATCATTTCCTGTGCTGCCGGCCCAAGGTCGCAGAGAGGCACAGGGGAGCAGGAGCGAACGGAGAGCAGCGAGGTGCAGGGGGAGAGGAAGAGGAAGAGGAGTACACTTTGGGTGACAGATGTGGCGCTTTAATCTCGCCGCTTGCATTGAAATGGTAATTGTGTGAGGCCTGAGCTTCAGAGATTCCATTCAGTGTTATCAGAGGGGACTACAGTAGCAAGGGTTCTGCTTTCTCCCTCTCTCACTCTGTCTTTCTCACACACAGACGTACACACACGTGCACACACACACACACACACACACACACACACACAGACAGACACACACACACACACACGCACGCGTATACATGTGCACACACGCACACACACACACACACACACACACACACACACACAAACACTGCCACTTTCATTTTCTGTATGTCATGTTTTCAGACTTCCTTTCCCTCCTGCTGTCTGATAACAGCGAGTGAAAAAGAGGAAAGGAAAAACTCCGAGGTAATTTTGGACCTGCACTTTAATGAGGCCAATTTCCCTTTTTTAAACATGGACCAAAAATACCCCTTTGGGGGAAAATGAAAACAAAAAAAAGAGTAAAGCTGTGTGGAGGAATACACTGGAGAAATCCAGAAGCCTTTTGACAAAACTTCACTGGCTCTACATTGCGGGCCTTCCTCCAAGCAAAGGAATGGTGTGTGTGCAAAAGTATTAAATTAACCATTCAAGCAAAATTTGTTTTGGGCTATAACTCAGTCATTTGCAATTCTGATTGCATGCCAGGGCTGTCTTACGTCTTGGCATAAGTAACGGAAACTTTTTTTTTAAAGTTTTTGGTCTGAACTTTCCTGTCGGGGAGCTATCAGCAGTGTGTGAGATGTCAGGCATTTCTGGCGCTGAGAGAGGGACACATTCTCATCTCTGCTCCGAGGAAGCAGCTGCCAAATGAGATGGTCGACCAAGAGCACACACGCACACACACACACAGACGTGTGCACATATAGAGTACACAGTGCACACACACACACACACACACACACACAGTACACACACAGTACACACACACTCACACACACAGAAAAAGCAGGCTGCACGGCACATTGTTTCCCATCATAGATCTATTTATGGGCTGCGGACATCTTCAGGATTCAGAGCTGATTCCTCACATGTCCTGCCTAGAGTCCATTTCCAGCAGCACAGGACTTGGGAAGGAAATGATGGTGATTGTTTATAACAGAGTGGGACACACACAGACACACACACACGCACACACATGCAGTAATTACTGTTTACAGCAGAATAACCCAAAAGCACATAAAGAGCCAGTAGTAATTGTAAAGGTTATGGATACACAGTTATGCTTGTATGTTTGTGTTTTACAGTGCATCTGTGTGTCCACAAATGTTTACACTTGCATGCAAATGTTTGTATATTTCAAGCATCACTGGTCTCTCTCTCTCTCTCTCTCTCTGTATGTGTTTGTGTGTGATCCTACAGTATATATGTAGACAGTATATGCGTGTAGAAAAGAACATTAGGAGATACATACCTACCCCCCTTAAAGATACCACATAAACACCTTCACACACACATACATACATACTGTACACACACGCACACACACACCCACACACTTCTTCTCTCTCTCTCTCTCTCTGTCACACACACACACACACACTTTCTCTCTCTCTCCCTCTCTGTCACACATACACTCTCACAGAGTTCTCTCTCCCACCCACCCCCCTCTTTTCTGGCTTTAAACAAGCACATCTTGAATTGTTTAATCTCATCAAGGCATTCTTTCATTTTGCTGCTGCAGTGTCTCCGGTTGAGGCATGGCAGGCGGAGTGGGCCCACGTGGACCCCACCCACACGTCATAAAGCAGTGGCTGACCAGCTCCCAGGCTGCCAGACACCAGCTAGCGCTCACCTCCCTCCCAGCCTCATTAACCTGGCCTGACACAAGGGTTGGGCACTGAAACACGGTTCTAATATGGCACCGGTGCTGACGCAAACGGTAGTAACTGCATCGAATAATAACGTGGATTTCGGTGCCTCATTTCGGTGCTTAAATCACGTTTTTTTTTTATACGAGGCATCACTGCATGCCATACTTCTTGCTCTGATAGCAGCACATCCAGATACAATTAGCTAACATAAACACTGGCTGTATAAACCAGAGGCGTGCACCACATAGGCGAGAGAGAGGACAGTGTTTGACAGCTTGCGTGAGCCCAAGTAGCTTTAAAGCGATATCACAAGCTCCTGTCAAAATCTAGCAGTGGGCCTAACTACACACAAGCAAAAGGCTATGAAACAACATCAACAGTATAGCCTACTTTACACAATATCCTCGCTAATGCGCTAACTGGCATTTATTTGAAATGTTATCAGCAAAGTTGTAGGTGAAAACTTTATTTCACGGTGTGAAAACAACATAATGGCATGAAAACAACATAACATTTCTTGAAGCATTTGGGAACACACTGAATTAACTGGAAAGTAGTCCCTGTTAGAATAGCTTGCTTGCAAATGCTGTTGTCCATGACTGGCAGTTCTATGGCAAGCGGTTTTAACATACCTTATGGCAAACTGCCTACACTGGGTAAACTTGAAAGCAGAGCTTACTTGTGTGTGCATCCATGGCAAGCTGTTTTAACATTTAAATGTATTATGCGTAGAGCAATGAGATATTGATTGTAAATTGAATATAACAGTTTCATTTCATGTTCAAATTTGTCTTATCAATAAAAAAAGCAATTCATGCTTTAGACCATTTTTTTGTAAAAACAAAGTACCCGTTCAGGCACCGTTTCGGCACCGGCACCGTTTTAAAAGTATCGATTTAGCACCGGTATCGGATAAAACCCAAACGATACCCAACCCTACCTGACACACACACACACACATGCACACACACACACACACACAAACATCATGGGCAACCATGACGCCTGGAGGAACACCGCCCCCTAATGGACAAAACCGCAACAACATGCTTGATTTGGATGCAGCATCATGTTCACCCATGGACTTGTTTTGTTACATACAACATGTAATAATTGAAGTTTGTAATAAAGTTCTTTATTTTACAGTTAAATGGTTACAATCATTGTAATCAATTATGTAACAATTCTATACTCCAATACTATTGTAGTCTGCGAAACAGGGTGAC
>NW_027468565.1:29465630-29473130 GCF_046254945.1 Alosa pseudoharengus | reverse complement strand
GACTCAAGCATAATTAAGAGCCTTGACCTTGGACGCAGAGTGCACTCTATTTCACAGTCCACCTGTATGTGTGTGTGCGTGTGTGTGTGTGTGTGTGTGTGTGTGTGAGTGTGTGTGTGTGTGTGAGTGTGTGATTGCGTGTGTGTGTGTGTGTGTGTGTGTGTGTCAAATCCAATAGGCTATTGGTGTTAAGGCAAGCACACACTGTCCTTGATAGCCCGTGCGGAGGACACCAGATCATTAAAGCTGAAATTGGCCCGTGGGAGCCGTTATCAGAGCCGTCGCCGTTTCCTGGCTCACGGGAGGGAGAGTGCACGTTTTTACGGCCTGCTTTTAAAAAGACTGCAGGGTGGCCACACGTGGGGCGGTTATTGTGCATGATGGGGCTCATAAAAACACCACCCTTGACCACCCCCAACACACACACACACACACACACACACACACACACACACACGCATGCATGCATTCATACACGCATAAGTTCATACATAGATGTGCACGCAGACACACAAATTTATGCACACACTCACGCAAAGAAACAGAAAAGAAATCTAACTCAAATAGCAGTACACGTCATCTCACCAGGTGTCTCTTTCACAAGGTGTATGGTGCTGACATCATCTCACTGCGTTCCACTGTTATCGACCTCTCGTAAGATAACACGTCCATCTGTTTCCAGAAAGGGGGATTAGGTGAAAGCATGACACTGAAGATTGGCATGAATATCAAACCCAGGTGTGTCCAGTCTGCAGCCGCCAGTCTGCGATGAGCATGACAAAAACACTGTTTTCTCTCTAAACACTCTCTAAAGCTTATACACATGCACTGTAGGATGATTGTTTGTTTTGATACATTTAAAAACATGGCTCATAGAGTACACATATGATAGTGAAAACTGCCAGAGGCCCTTAAGAGTGTGTGTGTGTGTGTGTGTGTGTGTGTGTGTGTGTGTGTGTGTGTGTTTGTGTGTGTGTGTCTGTCTGTGTGTGTGTGTGTGAAAATATATTTGTGCATGAGTGATGTGCATGTCATACATGTAGGTATGTCGATGTCAGAGTGAGAGAGTGTGTAAGAGAGAATTATTTTGTGTGTGTGTGTGTATGTGTGTGTGTCTGTGTGTCAGTGAATGAGTGTCCCTATTCAGTTCTCTATCTCTCTATAACTCTCTCTCTCTCTCTCTTTCTGTCTCTCCCACTCTCAGTGGAGGCGGCGTCTGTCCTGGCTGATCTGAGAGAGTATGATCATTAATAAGCTGAGGAGGCCTGTATTTCTCCCACAGCGGGGGTGAGAAAACTCCAGGTCTAAGTAGCAAGTGTTTATGAACAGCGTGTAGTGACATGGAAAATTCCCTCCCCAACCACACACACACACACACACACACACACACACACACACACACACACACACACACACACACACACACACACACACACACACACACACACACACACACCACACTGCTCCCCCAGGCTCATGCGGATGTAAAGGCTTGGCAGAGGGATTATGAAAAACATAAAGCTTACACACACACACACATACAGAGACATACACCCTGTGGAATCAGAGAGGGAAAAAAGAGACTTTACTGTGTAGTGGCCTGTTAGTTGGTGCATTTAACTGTGCCTTTGGGACACAAAATCAGTGTTGAATCTCTGCTGCTGGACACCTCCTCTGCTTGATCTTGATCTTTTATCACTTCATGCTGGATATGTTTCATCAGTAACAATGACTTGACATAGGTCGTCAGTAGGTTGTCAGTAGGTCATCAGTAGTTACCCAAACACCAGGCCATGCTGCTACCACTGAGTTGACTTTTACAAGAGGTGTCCTGATCAGACATCAATGGGTTTATTCCATCCATCTCACCCCAAAATGACACTTCAGATTCTCCACATCATCATTCATTTCGAAATCACTCAAGGGCTTCTAATACGATGGCAGAAGAACTAGGAAAGACGCAGAACAGATGACTTTGGCTGAGTCTAATTGCCTCTGGTGAACTTTTACCTGAAATGTTAAAGGTGTTGGGTTTTTGAACATTCTAACATAAGATTCCGTTCCGCAACAATAAGGTTCTAAAATTCTATGTTGAATTCAATGAACCCAGATATTCTTTAGAACGTTCATTTTCCAACATTCCATTCACACCGGTGTGACGGTACACCTTTAAGGGTTAAAAACGTAAAGACTTTTTTGAGAAAGCAAATAGCCCTCTGAGAGCCCAAAGGAAAACCCAACAGCAGACTCCTGTTGCTAGGTAGAAGCTGTTAGCAATTCACTTCTAATGCAGTGTGCTGGGTTGCCCCTCATGACAACCACAGTCTGGAGATGACTGTGCAAAATCTAGCTGGTGCTAGATTGTGCCACTGCGACACCAGAGGGACACAAACTCAAAATGACAGCTTCCAGTCATGTCTCAGGGGTTTGCAGTGGTTGGCTATGAGCTGTGACAGAATGGGCACACGGTTTACGCTCCAAGAGGGGGCCTAATATTATCTCTATTTTTAATAATGAAGGAAGGGCAAGAAATATGCCAGGACGTTAAAAATTAATTATTTCTTTCTCTGTTTCTTACAGAGGAATTCACAGATAATAAACTCTCTGTGTTGAGACAATAAAAAACATGTCACTGCGCAACAAAAGCAGAAGCATGAAACACAACAAGACACTATGTTAAACTGTGTCTCCTCCATTACGAGCAAATTGAGTGCCTTCAAGGTACCCACGTGGTTTGTTGATGCAAAGGCTCCATAACTGTTCCATGTGACATCAGATTTTCAGAAGGACTTGTAAAACACTTATAATGACTGGAGGGACCATGGAATGTGTTGTCAAAAAAAAATACTAGAAGCTGGAAAATACTGGAAGCAAACTCATTTCTTGTCCCTCATGTTGAATATTATCGCTCCTCTTGGACAGAAGTTGCATAAACCACACAGAGCCTTGAAGTAAAGTGCTTTGGATGTCTTCAATGATTCCCTTGAGTTACAACATCTGTTAAAACATCAAGACAGCACAAGACCTTTTTTTCATTTTACCTAATTACCTAACATGAACCCTGGCAACAAACCCATGAATAATAGTTATCCCTGTATAAAAATATAGTCAAAAACTCTAGGTATTTTGTGGGTATTGTGAATAACCTAGCAACAGCGTCTTCCAGACTCCTCAGCCCCCATAAATAAGCGTGTTTGTTTTTCATTAGGGCTGAATGTAAGTGGATTTAATAATCTTACCTGAGGTGATCTCTCATTAGTACTCCAGATGACAGTGATGACATGACACGGCCAAGCCAAGGGCAACAGTAGTCCTTGCCAGTTTAGTAATCAGGCCTAGAGGCGTGTTCTTTTTGTCCTCTGAAGGCTGTTTTATGGTTCTGCATATAGGGGCTATGCTGTACCCTACACACGCAACCTATGCCATGGTGAGCCCTTTTCAGCTGTGAATCATATGTGTCTGCTTTACCAACTATCACAGGTGTTACAAATATATGGACAACATTGTCATGTTCATAACAGCAATTCCTGATCATAAACAACAATGTGCTAAGGAAGCAGCACAGCCCAAAATAGCTAATCTGGAAACGTAACAGCAACGAAAGAGGTATAAAGTATTAGTACAATAGGTTAATGTTGCATCCTGATGGAGCCAATATGTTGTGATCAGAGGAGATGGTTGTCAACATGTTCAAGGTTATGAATACCATCACCTGCATGGAAAGTCATTTGAAGTCTTCTGATCTGAATGTGATCCAAACCAAACTCTTCTGACCTGGATGTGATTCAAACCTCTATTTTTATTATAGATAAGGTGATATGGCAGGAAGCCAGCAAAATAATGTGTTTGAGACATTGCTTAGAGAGGGAGGGACACCAGGAGGATCTGAAGCCTTTACAGATGCTGTATCTGAGTATCATCAACATAGCAGTGGAAATAAAAGCCATATGGAAGAACCACTTCACCCAAGGCAGCGTGTAAATAACAAACAGCAAGGACTCGGAACAGATCCTTGTGGAACTATATGAGTGACAGGGACAGTGCTGGATTAATGGGCCCTGCACAGCACAGCATATTTTCTATCAGTAAGATAGACTAGAGCCAGGATGGATGAGAGATACAGCAGTGAAATAATTGAGCTTTTGACTGATGAGGCAAAGAATAGTGTCCAGAGCCAATGTGACTCCCTGGCCGCTGCAGAATCATCCAGCATGTGTTAATGATTTAATCTGACATGTGTAGCTTCCTTGTTTCTGTCACTCTGGATATTACAGAGGAATCTCATATTCACATAATTTACCAAGTAGGCAAAAGGTTGGATTATATGTCTGGGTCAAGACGACCTTTCTTGAGAGAAGATGAAACAGAGCCATGCGTAATATATGAGGGTCGAACACAGTCCAAAGAAGAGGTGAGGATTTTGGTGACTGATGAGAAGAGGCTCAAAGAACAGAGGAGTTTTAAAGAAAGGAACAGCATACAGTAGTTACAGGCCCTGGTTGGTCAAAGAGTTAGTGTCAAAAGACTAGAAAATAGAGAGAAATGTTAGATTTCGGTGCTGACACCACCTGAAATTATAAATGGAATGCATTTATATGCTGATTTTTCACTCCCTTGAGCACTTTCACTCCCTTTTACAATGTCATGCCTTACATTCTCCCATTCACACACACACACTCACAGTGGAGGCTGTCATGCAAGCTGCCAACCTGCACATTAGGAGCACTTTGGGGTTAAGTGTCTTGCTCAAGGACACTTCGACAGGGTCAGGAGGAGTTGGGCTTGAACTGCTGGACAGCTCCTCTACATTCTGATCCATAAAACAAAAGTTTTTTTTTCAGATACCCCTGAGTTTCTGCGATTTACATTAAGCAACAGTTCTGATCACCACAGGTATACCCAAGTCCATGTGCATTGGGACGTGTTTTTCACATGCACATATATGAACACCACTTGCATGCCATGATGATATACATTTAAACAATGCAGCATTGTTTGTCAAGTTAAACCCAAATGTGGTTCAGATAGAAACACTGGCATCTGATGAAATGAGTCCTTGTGGGTTGTTTTTCCCTTGTTTTAAAAATGTCAACTTTAAGAGCAGAGCTCGAGTCCGATTGAGGGATGATTGCATGTCTGACTGATTGTCAGTTTGATTGCCTGCACGATGCTTGAGGACATGACTTTCCCTTTTTCTCTCTCTCTCATGCCCAGAGAAGCGTCTCACTCACTCCATCCATCTGGAGATGGTTACGGACTTCCATAAAACGGAGAGATAAAAATGTTAAGTTCCCCACAAATGCTGCAAACCGTAGATGCATGGATTTGAGGTAATCATAAATAACTTGAGTTGTGTGCAAAGGTATACTTGCAATTCAATAGTGTGCTATTCAAGACCTGGGGAACATTATTTGTTGAAGCATATTTATTCAGCTGCTTATTATCAAAAAAATCAACCTTCAGAAATAAGATGAGAGTCTTTCAGTGGCTGACAGTGTTCACTTGATGTTTTTTGAAAACATTTTTGATTGATTTTTTTTTTCCAAGGTGTTTTTTCACATGCCAATGAAAGAGTAATTTTTTAAAGATCCAGCCAACCTCTGCAGTACCCTATCTAACCAAAATGCAAAGCTTTGATGGATATCATTACGTGAATACACTGAAAGTAGGCCATGATATTTCTGTCTTGGCCAACATGCTGAGTCATGCTGAGGGTCACCATATACAGTAGTCTCCCTAATAAGACTTAAGCAATGGTTGCAAAACTGAGTTGATAAAAATAAACTATAAAGTATAATTATTAAACAATTGATGAAAAATGGTTAGGACAAGTTGTAGTTAACTTTTGTGACATGTATATCAAAAATAATTGTACTTTTGGAATAATTAAAAATATAGTCCACGATCGAGGTTGTTGATATTTGAGGTCAACAGTCAATCAAATCCAACACTCCCGGAACCATGCGTTGATTGACTGTTTTAGTTTATGGCTCCGTTTGAACCACTGTGTTTGTTTCCCGTTCACAGAGCCAGCTAGGGCTCTTTACCAACGACCAGACTATTTGTTTTAGATCGAGAGGACCATGCTCAGCAATTAGCGGAATGTGAAAAAGAAGCGTATAGCATTACAATCACAGACTGCACCTTTAAGCGAGCCAAACTGAAACAGTATAGTGGACCGGTGCCTCACACATCAGTCCCAACTGCCAGAACGTTCACTCCTAGAGATCTGATGTGGAGGCACACAGCAAATATGGTGCTTCAGGTGAACTACTCTGTCACAGACCCAGGAGAGCCTTGGAGTTTGTTGCTGCTACATATCTGCTCACACATGATCCATGTTCCAGCTGATTTCAATGAGCCTGAACTGGACATGGTCTAAGTCTCCACAGCCAACGCTGGCCTTCAACAAGTCACACAACAAACCATAATTTAGTTTTTTTCTACTTCAGTCATTTAACAAGCCGGAATAAATGAAACAGCTTGCAAAATAAGTGTGTAAGATAGATGTGGAAAAACACCCAGTTAAGTTTTACTATTTACATTTATAGGTTTGGGTGTATATGGTCATGAATAACAAAAACATCATTAAACTGCAGTCCTGTGTGTATTTAAACAATTCATATAGCAACTTATATAGACTAAATGTCATCATTCGAAGTGAAATAACAGAGAAAGCATGGGGAAATGTCTTAATCAAAAAAAATATCTTTTAACACTCTTAATCACACACAGATACACACACACACACACACACACACACACACACACACCACAGTCACCACCTATTATGCAGAGTCAGATAAATGAGGGGATCTTTCGTGACAATGGTCACTGGGTCTGTTGTGGCAATACTAAGTCAGTCAAGCTGTGTAGACTTAATGACTAAAGCAAAGGGACTCAGATGGATGTGTGTAAAATGGCCTAAACATCTCTTGATCTGCCCTTGATGATTACCCAAACCAAACAGAACCCACACAAATACACAGAGTGTCACGGACATTCTTTGAGGGGAAGGCATTGCGACACTGGAGAGAAGAAGGGAAGTCATATGAGTTATTGACTATATAAACCAACATCATGTTATGGGCTTTATCCCCAACTCTCTTTCTCTCCCTCCCTCTCTATCTCACTCTCTATTATCACACATGTCTTTCCACATCCCTCTTTTTCCACATCCCTCTTTTTCCACATCCCTCTTTTTCCACATCCCTCTTTTTCCACATCCCTCTTTTTCCACATCCCTCTTTTTCCACATCCCTCTTTTTCTCGTATTCCGTCTTTTTTTTCTTCTCTCCTTTTCTTTTGTGTCTGCTCCCCCTTTTGCTCCTTTCCTCTGCTCCTTTCTTTTCTGCCTCATTGTCCACTCGCCTTGTCTGTTGTCCTCTCTAGAGACCTCCTCTCCCCTCATCTTACTTTCTCCTCTCCTCTCTCTTCTCCTCTCTTCTCACATCTCATCTCCTCTCTAGAGACCTCCTCTCTCCTCCTCTCCCCTCATCT
>NW_027468565.1:29383130-29460630 GCF_046254945.1 Alosa pseudoharengus | reverse complement strand
GCAGCACCAGATCATGGTCAGATTGATGCAGTCTCAGGGTACAAATATCACTTTAACTGCAACGTCAGGCAATGCACAAAGTGTCTCGTGCTGGAACTAAATGTATCATGTTTGTGTGGTATGGCATGAGCTCTTGATATTAAAAAAGTATTGTATTGTATTTACCTAGTTATTACATTAGCTTGTTTATATGTGAAGCCATATGAGAGAGGATGTCTGTCTGCAGTGTTCCTCTGCTTTGAGGCACGGCAGAAATACTGATTTTTACCCATTAAATTAATGTTTACTACAGCTGAGCCGGTTTCAACGCCATCTGTTGAAATGCTGTCAGGCACAAGGCACATTATGCCTTGAATACATTTACAGAAAACCTGGACATTCAAAGCCAGAGTAGCCTAATTCAGACACATTTCCTTATCTTTCCTTTAAAACCCTCAGTACAATATTCCATATTAGATTTGTAGTCTGATGAACAAACTAGTGAAATGGAGGTTTTTGCATTTTGCAAATGCAGTCCACTGGACACAGACAACCCTGATTTTTTTGAGGGACACGAGAACACATTGGCTTGAATATTTTCAGACGATAATGATAGACCCTAGATGGTCGTCAACAACAACTGGTTGCCATTGACATGAAATGCGGATCAACCTCAGGCTAAACACGCCTAGACAGCCACAAGGATTCAGCACCAGCATGCACCACTTATTTCTCCATTCCACTCTCCCCTACCTCTCTCTCCCCCTCTCTTTCTATCTCTCTCTCTCTACACCCCCCTCTCATCCCCTCTTCTCGACACGCCCAACGGACGACTTTCCATTCCCTCTCTCTTCTTTCCACTCCTCTCCGCTGCTCTCCTCTCATCCTGTCCCTCATCTCGCTGCCCGTTGTCCTCTTTTCCAACCTCTCCTGTCTCCTCTGCTCCTTCAGGACTGACTGAAACTCTGCAACTGACATGCATTTCAGGAACTTTTCTTTATATCTTCATATCTTTCTTTATATCTTCACTTTCGTAACGCTTTGCAGTGCTATGTTCTATTTGCAGAATTCACATGAAAAAATATAAAAATAGGCTTAAAAATCCGTTATCCATTCTTTAGGACGGCACAGTAAATGGGTTATTGTTGCATATTTCAATTAAGCACAGTTACGGTTTTCTGTTCAGAAGTTAAAAATTGAAATGATGCGTCTATTTTCTAATTTTCCTTTTTTGAGCTTTTGGTTGGACTGAACCACGAGCACCTGGGGGAGAACACCATCTAGCTGGGCCAGGCTAGATGGTGGAAGAGAGCGCCGCCTAAGTTGTGCGTGATTTTGACTCACTTTAGTGATTAATAACTAAAACTTTGCCGATTTTTGGGAGATGGCACGTTAAACATAACTTTCAGCCTATGTTGAACATATCTACAGTATATTTGAATACCATGGCCATGCCATACCATAGCAAATAATTCCCCAAAGCAGAATTCTTTGCCATCGACGTCAGTCTAGGCTATAGAGGCTACCCCAAGCACTGTTTGACATGGGACATTTTTGCTTATTTAACACTTTACGCTAGACTATGTTTCATTAGGCTAAACGAAGACACAACAGTGAGTATATGCCTAATTTATCAGTTTATCTATTTATTAATTTCAACAGCAAATAGCCTACATTGCTATAGGCTACGGCTCAAGTCCATTGGATCATGTAGGTCTCCAAAGCCTCCCAGAACATGAACATTCTACACACGTACTCATAGGTATCAGGATGCAGCAATGTCTCCCTGTGCATCTGAAGTTCTGATCTCGAACTGACATTATCAATCGCTTGGCACCTTGATGCAAGCTGAACTGTGTTTGATAGGCCTCCATCTCTACATCCGCTGATAAAATGTGATCACCAACACCGCGCGCCAATATGTATCAGGGCAACCCCCTACGCTTGTGGTTCACCCCAACAAAAATCCAATATTAACTGAATTTTACTTTTGTTTCCAATCCAGTTTCTGTCTTTATCTTGCGTGACTAATGACACATTTAGAAAATAGCAGCAATTATCTATTTGCTGACCAGTTAAAAAAAATTGAGAATTGGATTATTTAACACATTTTTTATTTGGATCAGATGGATGGAGCAAATAGAACAAAGCACTGCAAAGCGTTACACGGACCCAAATCGCCTGTTTGTTTATTACATTACATGTTTGTTTGTTTAATTATCATAATGAAATAATGAAATAAAAAAGAGGTATCAGCTGAACTTAACACTTCACTCAAAAAAGTTTTGTCAAGTGGTTCCACAAAACTGTATAATAACTCTAAAGATTTTAAAATTGTTACTTTACAATTGACTCAAATAAATGACATTAACTGAACAAGAGTGAATGAGATGGTAAGTAATTGAATTCTTTTATTTTTATTTATTTATTAATATTTTATTCTTATCTTGAAGCAACTTATTATGGTTAATGCTGTTATGTTCAATTAATTCAGCATTCTTACATTGACTTAACTTAATACTGTGCTGTTCAATGAAGGTCATATTGCTACAGTATGTTCAATTAATACATACAGTATATATATATATATATATACTTCATATGGATGAATACAGAAAAGCTTTACCTAATGTTATTTTCCAGACAACATGTCAAGGACTCTGATGTGTTCATCTATGAAGCAAGACCCCAGTCTTCAGCCAATAATGTTCAACTCAGGGGGGTTAACAGTTCCAGCATGTCCTGTCCTGTCCTGGGTGGCTACAGGCCTGCAAATGATAAGAGCAATAACAGTTTTGAAGCGTATTGAACAACACACAGCAGGTTAGACTGTTGAGTAAGTGTTCTGAGAGTCTCCACTCTCCCACACGAGCATTCCTAATATCCAGCAGGACGCTTGGCTAGCCGGCCGGGGCAGAACAAACACGCAGCTCGGCCCCCGCAATCTGGGATTGTAGAGCGGTAAGCGCTTCTACTGCGGGAGGCGAAGCAGTGCGTGTTGATTTACAGTTTCAGTGGTCATTCATCACACACACACACACACACACACACACACACACACACACACACACACACACACACACACACACACACACACACACACACCCTGCTGGAGCTGATTCAAAACCCACTGTGGAATGAAATGGGTGGACGGGTGCTGTATGTACTGTATGGAGTAACAGGGTTGGGAGTAAAGAGAGAGAGAGAGAGAGAGAGAGAGAAGGAAAGAGAGATAGAAAAGGGGAGAGAGAGAAAGGGAGAAAGAGAGAGGGATGGATAGACAAAGAGATAGATAGAGGTGGGGGGTATTCTATGAGAAAATGAATGTGATGGACAGACAAACAGAAACAGGCAGAGTGTGTATGTGTGTGTGTGTGTGTGTGTGTGTGTGTGTGCGTGTGTGTGTGTGTGTGTGTGTGTGTGTGTGTGTGTGTGTGTGAGAGAGAGAGAGAGAGAGAGAGAGAGAGAGAGAGAGAGACAGAGAGAGAGACCCAGCATGTAAGAGGCATTCCCTGAGCAGTGTAAACTCAGACACAAACACTTCCTCTTTGGCTCCAGTTAAGCTCTCCACTTCTGGATGTGATAACAGTGTTGATGGACATCATCCTGGTCCTGTTGTAGACTGGGCGTCCACCAAACCTTAGGAAACTATCCATTCTGATCTCATAGTCATAGGCCAGTGATCCTAAACGTCAGACACTATTAATGATACTACATTGGAAATGCTAATTGAATGGTTATCATGGCACAGTGTGGACACATTTAACATGAAAGCCATTTGAGGGAATATTTCACTGTACCTCCTAAACTTTTTCTTTTAAATGTCTTCCCATTTGGGGACTATGACATCACCCATAGTCATTAAACATCATGAAGTTTACAGTAATTGATGTTTTTTTTTCCCCTTTGTGAATGTGTGGTCACACCTCACCGACCCCTAGTGCAGTGACGCGTTAGTCTGTCCTGATCCCCAATGCTTTTCCAAAAAAAAACTCTGAATTTAAGGGTGAACAGTTCAAACAGAGACTGCCAACAACCTGACAGACCACTGAACTGTCACAGGACATGCTGTACATACCATGCCTTCTTGTGGGAAAGAAAAATGATTAGTCATATTGCATTAGAGAAGTTGCATTAACTGAACATTAGAGCTTTTGAGTACAGAGGCTAGATGCCATGCTGAACCGAACGAGTGGTTGGAAGTAGAGGAGACACGGACAGAACTGGAGTTTATATCCGCGGGTGTTTTTAAAGACCCTGGCAACATGCTACTGGAGGCTTAATAAGAGGCTTTAGGCCACATTCAGACCGATTCCAAGAGTTCAGGGCCCAGTTCCTGATGTACTTTATAGCTTCAAGAGTTGGTGGAGTCAGTTGTCATCACTCATCACAGATTATTTGCCAGAAAAAAAATACTCTCATGATTTTGTAAAACAATAACCACACGTCGTGCTGTAGTCTAATACAACATTGAAACGCATATGATATGTGAGACTGTGTGTGACACCAATGTTCTCACAGGCAAAAGCCTAAAGTAAAAACATTCTGTGTTGACCTTTCCTTTCCTGACCTGCCTGTGCGGTTTGTCCCCTTCCAAGATGTAACCTTCTATGTCATGCTTTTTTTTGTAATATAAACACACACACTTTAAGCATAAAAACATGTGTTTACAATGGGAGTCAACTTTGCATATTTGGTTATTGGAAATTCCTTGGAAATCTTGGTTAGGACCTGATATGCATAATAACTATCCACCCACACCAAAACCTGTTCATGATTAATTGTACACCAAGTCGGGATGCATGATGAATAATTCAAAACCACTGGGACATCAGCCATAATGTTGTCACCACTGGGGACAAATCCAGACGTAAGTCTCTAATCATCCAATCTATGTAGGATCCCTAGAGAAAATAGGAATAGTTGTGCACTTTCCTTTTTTACAAACATCCCGAGAACACAGTTAAATTCTGTGTATGTGTGTAATATGATGGACTACTACTTGTACTGCATGCCATGTTATGGACTATATGCATGCCTGATGCATAATAATCTCTGAGTAACAGAGAAACACGCACACATACACACCTACCCCCCCCCCCCCTCCACACACACACACACACACACACACATGCAAGCACACACACTCTCTCTCTCTCTTTTTTTTTTTCTCTCTCTCTCTCTCTCTCTCTCTCTCTCTCTCTAATTTATGGCCCATATGGAGTGCAGCTTGTTTCCTTGAGCAGCAGGGGGACACCTGTCTTCATTACTCAGTTTGATGGGCCTTATCTCCTTGGCCAGCATTCCTCACTGAACACTGAATTTAACACAGCAGACAATGAGAATGAGAAGAGCATGAGCTTGATGAAATGAATAAGTGTCTTTTGGAGAGATGAATCAATGAATGACAGAATGAGTGTCTCTCTCTCGCTCTCTCTCTCTGTGTGTGTGTGTGTGTGTGTGTTTGTGTGTGTGTGTGTGTGTGTGTGTGTGTGTGTGTGCATGTGAGCTAACCTATGTTTTGCATTTATCACTTACCAATTGGGACAGTCTCTGTGAGGAAGACGGTTAAGTCTAACCCATGACGTGGTGGCTTCCCACCCACAGAGAATTGAAGTTCCCTAACCAATACCAACCACCATCACCTGAGCTTCAGAATCATCTGCATGCTCAACCTCTTAATAATAACACCCTCTGCATCACCCTCATGACCTATGACCCCTCTCCACAGGTGCTAGAGGAAGAGGAAGTGTGGTCCTGCATGAGTCATCTATCACTGATTTAATTGTGAACTCTTTGGGTTAGGCAGTGTTCTGGAGTGGATCTGGAGGGAGGAACTCTTTGGGTTAGGCAGTGTTCTGGAGTGGATCTGGAGGGAGGAACTCTTTGGGTCAGGCAGTGTTCTGGAGTGGATCTGGAGGGAGGAACTCTTTGGGTCAGGCAGTGTTCTGGAGTGGATCTGCAAGGAGGAACTCTTTGGGTTAGGCAGTGTTCTGGAGTGGATCTGGAGGGAGGAACTCTTTGGGTCAGGCAGTGTTCTGGAGTGGATCTGCAAGGAGGAACTCTTTGGGTCAGGCAGTGTTCTGGAGTGGATCTGGAGGGAGGAACTCTTTTGGTCAGGCAGTGTTCTGGAGTGTATCTGCAAGGAGGAACTCTTACGGGTCAGGCAGTGTTGTGGACTGCTTCTGGGCTGTGTAGTCATCAGCTGTTAAAACAAACATCATCAGCTGAGCCATTTCCACTAAATCAAGAAACTGGAGAGCATTATATGCCTCGTTTCACCCTAAAAAGTTTACAGCGTTTCTCACACACATGTCCATCATGAGGAGAGCGTAGAGGGAGACATCATTACGAAGGAAAGGAACACTATATACTTTGTTGCAATATTTACGTTTTTGTGTTGAGCACATCCACAGGCATGAATTCCATCATGTTATCTAGAGAGGCTTATGTTGTTGTTGTTAACCATGGCCTCTAGTCTAAACAACACACATAGTAGACGTGTTTGGCTTGTTTGGGTATTTTAGTTTGTGTTTTACCTCTTCTGCTCTCAAGCACTCCCGAGCAGACAGCTGAACATGGGGAGGAGAGTCCAGTGGAGCATGAAGGCGCTGACCTCTGCTGCCAAGTGCCAGAGTCTCTCTCTCTCTCTCTCTCTGTCTCTCTTGGCTGAGTGGCTTCCACGCATATGTTCCCTGAAAAAGCCCCTCGGCCACAGGGCGGGGTGGGGAGGGAACAAACAGATCCGATCGAGCTGTGGCCCTATTAATTAGTGAGAAATATTTTTGGGGGGCTCTTCTGAAACATCTCAGAGGGACAAGGATTAGCTTTTGCGGTTTTATAGTTCTGTCGCAATGCATGAATGTGCTTGTTAAAGTGGTTTAATACTCCCTGTGTTTCTATCTTTCAACATTAACTGATTAAATAAAAGCCTGATGATACCCCTGGCATGTCATATTGCATAAAATGCACAATTTAGTGAGAATATGCATTGTACAAATATAATCAACTGTTTCTTGGCAAGTAAAACAAACATGTAACTGCCAGTGTTTATGTAATACATTCACGTCAAGTCATATATGTTGGATTCATTTGGATTCTGAAAAATAAGTTAACAGCATAGTACCTATTTCACAACTTTCCACAGTTTCTCACACCGATCTCAGGAACATTCACAGCAGTTCCAGAATTAGATCAGAAAAGTGATTTGGTGATCTCCAGCTTAACATTGGCATGCAGCTGCTACAGAAGTGGTTTGGTTTGAGAAATGATAGATTTAGTAGAGCGCTGGCACGGCATGTGCTGAATCCTCTCACACTGGAGCTGCTCTTATGCTTTCAGAATATTCCCCCGTTTTGGAGCGTGTGGAGAGACTGTGGGATCTCATCTCATGATAAGGATCACAGGGCAGAGAGGAAAACAGCTGAGTGGATCACAGCTGGAGGGAGTTTGGGTTACAGCACGAATTGGGTTACGCATGGATCCTGCTCAGTGATATCAGTCACTAAACCAACAATAATTAGCAGTTTATAAACATCCATGGTGCAGAAACAAAATATATTATTTACATATATCTCATATTACATGTATCTCTTTAAAAAACATAATGTGTGAGTGTGAATATTTTGTCCTTTATAGATGTACTGTCAACAAATGCAGGACTTGGTACAGAATAATTTTTTTTTACAAGTAAACAAGATTGTCAAGCATTATGTTCTACCCTTGACCCTCACCATTGACTTTGACTTAAAAAGTAACTTTTGAACTTAAACACAGCTTCCTGAATGATATCAACTTAAACGATATGATATTTATTTGTCTTGTAATGTCCCACAAAGAAGCAAAAGCGAATGATCATCAATCATAAATGGACCCTCTGTCTTTGGATTGATTATGCTGACATAATCAATTTTTCCCTCTCAACATTCCATAGAAAATAATCTATTCCTCCACGGAAAAATCCAGAGCTGCTTCTCAAAGAGTCTGCACCTCTTACCATGTAGAGAGCAAAAGCAAGATCCGCAGATCCAGCGGGGTCCACAGATTGTTTTTGCTATGACTTTGAGCACACCAGTTCTCCCCGAACGCTAAGAAGCTAATGTGGACAGACCCTGCCAAGCAGCCACTGAAAGAAAGTGCTTCCAGGTGAAAGGAGAGAGACGGCCAACCTGCCATTTCAAAGGACGAGACGGAATGCACCGCAGAAGGTGCAGCTGGGAGATGCGTAATATATCTCCCATGCGAGGGCCGTCTGCACTACATAAAGATCTGCTCCCGCTCAGCATTCCCACTGACACTGCCCAGAACAATATAAACCTCACTGCCAGCCTTTTTTAAACTCCCCAGAATGAGCAAAGAGCTCCTACTGCGTGGAGCTGCCTAATAGCAACCACTGTACCACAATTGGCCCAGATCTGGCCTTGATCGGGCCCAGCACTGGCATGGCTATTCCACAGACGTTCTTTCCGATCTGACCTGCGGTGTGTAGCTTCTACTGCAGGTGTGCAGCAGACATGCCTGAAAAAGAGGCCAGCGATGAATAGCAGGCTATCTGTCATACGGAGACAGAGAACAGGTACCCACACGGGTGCCAGAGCTCTGGGTATTTAGGAATTTATTCATGTGCCTGGGGATCTTTGAAGGACTCCAAAGGCAACACCGTGGCAAAATCATAGAATGTTTATGCCTGTGGTTGTTCTCCAAAATGGTTTCCCATGATTGAGAGGTCAATTATTTCTCAGGTTAGCACCCTCCAAGGGATTCCAGGTCAATGTTGAGAATCAGAGTCAGTACGCAGTTTTACACACAAAGAGAAGGAGGAAGAGGAAGAAGTAGAAGACGAATTATGATGACTTTACGAATAACAGGCACTTATCAAATAGTAATTTATCTACATGCCCCAAAGCAATTTGCAGACATACATTACACACAAAGAGGGAATAATCTTACAACAACGAATGTGTAGCAACCATCTGGATGATATGACAGCAGTTTGCTCACCGTATGCTCCCCACAAATTGGCTGCCTGTTTGGGAGGTAAGCAGACTGGGACCTGGCCCAACGTGTTGGCAAAAACGTACGTGTCCTTGACTGAGAACTCAGCATAGTGTCTGCATGAATATTTGTGAATGTCACACAGCACAAGTGCATGTGAGCTCAAGAGCAAAAGGGCAGCATGCGGGATGCTGTTTGGGTTACGTGTACTGTACGTGAATGTCCCAGAGTGCACCTGGCTGTGGGACAGAGCCAGTACTGATCTGGCACAGGGGTGAGCCGCCAGACTTCACCCGCTCTCTGGGATTGTAATCATTTTCCATCGGGCAGATGGTAGAGCAGCACGGAACATGTGGGATGTCCTTAAGTCACTCCATATTAATCAACCTGATACAGGCTCTGAAACTGTGGAGGAGTTACATATTCACCTCTCTGTGCACTTAACCTGTCTCTGCTCTGCATGCATTAATGTGCTAATCTTATGCTATTGTACTGTGCAATGAAGAACAGTAGGAAACTGTAACAACTCCACCTGGAAAAGTTCCTGACACTTTTGCAAAGCCTTTCGAGTCTACAGCCTTTGAATTACAGCTTGTGCATGGATTTAACACAGTAAGGCATTAAATCTAAAATTTATTAGCTCCAATCCAATGTTTTAAATGATCTCTAAAGCATTTTTTTTGTTGTTGGAGAGGTGTGCAGTAACTTACAGTAAATCAGGACTGGCATTGCGTGGATGAAAGACAGCTTCTGGAGAAAGTTAGACATATTCTGTAACCAAAGTCCCATACCGTCCTGATGATGGCTATATATGTATCTGCTGAGACCAGATATGAAATTGTGCATATTATTTAGTGTCCAGTCAGTCATCAAAGCGGTCATAAAATGCTTCAGTGTTACATAAAGTTAAGTGCCAGTTCACTTGCGATTGACCTTCTTTGGAACACTGCAGGTGTTTTTCACGGCATTCTAACATGATGTAATGGCTTTCTCTACCTCAAATGTTCCAGCTCTTGGCGCATATCAGAATTTAGTGGGGAACATTTGGAGACAGCACATATGGATTTTCAGGGGACCTAAAAGGAACCAGGAACAGGGACTAGGTAGTCTGATTTTCAGTTCTGGCCCCAACAAAAGAACCACATGAGTTTCTGGAAGATATTCATGAGATGCTGATTGAAAATTGAGTAGGCATTTATTGCTTTATTTCCCCATTTTAGCCTCCTCCCTATTCATTTGAACACTGCAGAATGAAGTGTTGGTATACGACTAGCAATCTAGCTACCAAAAATGGCATGCAAAACCTTGCAAACACCACCCAGGGCCTTACTGGCACTGGAACCTTGCTGACATGCTGATGATACTGCAAATATAGCCAGCAAGCTACTGTGAAAGGTTTTCTTCCATTTTTGTGGTGAGTTCAAACCCAGAACACAAAACTGCATACTAGTGCATATGTCTCTGGAAGGCTACTGCAAATGACACATGTGTTGTTCTGTCGTCACATGATGATATACCATCAAAATGAATTTGAAGATGTTACCAAAACTAATTGATTGATTAAAGCATGCCATAAAACATGTCAAACTGAATTTCTCCTATTTTGCTGTTTTTATATGTTTTTTTCTAAATCATCCCATCCTACAGTATATGTTACAATACAACAATAATTCCCAACTTCTGTAATTGAGAAAAAAGAGAATTAATTTTCCTTTTTATTCATGTCATTTTTCACATTTCTCTTTTTTACCAGCACTACTGTCCATCACTGTACACTGTTCATTGTCCAATATTCTGCTTCAGTGCTTTCTGATTTGTAAAACCTACCTCTTACACGGGGCATGTAACTGAAGCGTTCCATTTGCGGAGCGTCGGCTGCAACAATTAGCTTCCACTATGATCAATGGAAATGACTACACCAGACCTGATAGCGGCGCGTACGTTCGGAAAAAAATAGACAAGCCTTATAAAACTATTGTTACGCTTCAGTTACGCCCCTGGTGGTGTAGCCTCCCTGTTATATACAAGTTTGCAAAGAAATTAAGCCGTTTGTAATGCTGTGTGCTTCACAAATAGTATTACCATGAATAGGCCATATACATTCTGTGAAACTTTCATAATGTAGTCTGTGCATTGACAGCAGAGCAGAGCCTTCCCATATCCATGGTTTGTTTCACGCACTGCAAACTTTTCCATGATCTGGATTCAGTTCCAGCCCTCTCTCTCTGTAATCCTAGCCTGCCCGCATTGCCACTTCACCCTAAAGCTGTGTGCCCACTCTAATCCCCTGAGACCTTGAGCGAGCTCTCTCCCACGTGTTTATGTGTATGTGCGTGTTTGAGTCAGTGTTTGAGTCAGTGTTTGAGTCTCTGTGTGTGTGTGTGTGTGTGTGTGTGTGTGCTGATCCCCTGTAACTCTTCATTACTACAACCCTCTCCTCCTCACTTCCTCTCCTCCTCTCCTCTGCACCTCCTCTCCTCCACTCCTCCGCTCTTTGGCTATGCGGCGCCTGCCTCTCAGACAGGCCCAGCTGTGCTGGGTGCCTACATAAGCTCACTAACCATACCATACTAGCTGGGCCCATTCTTTGGCCCTCTGAGGCAGGCATAGGCATGGTGGGGCACTGGCATTCATCACAGGCCTACCGCAGTGCCCACTCAGCAGTGCTGCTGTGGTGTGGGTGGTCTGATGCACTGGGCAAAATAGATGGAGGTTTCTCAGGTGCCATAGAGGGCAAGAGATTCACGGAATGGCAGAAAGGCAAAGCATTTACAAACAACAACACAATCACATTCAACAGAATGGCAAGGGATTCACAAACAACAAGTCTAGAGAGAAAGAGAGAGAGAGAGAGAGAGAGAGAGAGAGAGAGACCGACAGATATAAATGAATACGAATAGACAGACTGGCAGCCAGACAGACAGATTGAAGAGATGAGACAGGCTGACAGAGAGAGTGACAGACAAAAATAAAAACAGAAAAGAGAGAGAGAGTTAGATAGATAGAGAGAGGGAAAAGAGACATTTTAAGTCTACTTTAATTGTTGGGTTGTCATTTCTCTGAACAAGCATCAGCAGAAGACGAGTCATAAGCATGGCACAATAGCCGCATAAGCGGGAGTGAGAGATAGAGAGATAGAGAGAGAGAGAGAGAGTAAGATATATAGAGAGAGGGAAAAGAGAAAATGTAAGTCTACTTTAATTGTTGGGTTGTCCTTTCTCTGAACAAGCTTCAGCAGAAGACGAGCCATGAGCATGGTACAATAAGAGTGAGAGAGAGAAAGAGACAGAAGAAAGAGAGAGAGAGAGAGAGAGAGAGAGAGAGAGAGAGAGAGAGAGCTGGAATGCTGAGATTTACAGAGCTGAGACTGCAGAAGGCTGCACAGCAACAGACTTCTTTCGCATTTCTGGCAGACGCTTTACCAATGCCTGGAATGGAAAGAATCACTCCGCTCTGGCTTTGAAACTGAAAAAAGGAATGAAATAAGAGAGAAAAAAGAAAATAAGACAGAAAAAAAGCCGTATACCTTCGAAGCGCAGACCCCCCACTGCTCCCATGAGGCAGATATGGTTCTCACCACACTCTTACACCGTTAAGTTCCAGGGAGATACTAAACCTTTTGTGACTGAGAGTAATCCAAACTGAATTTAATACCACCAGGAGGAAAACTCCAACGGGATTTACCACTTTTGGCTCGCTGGATGGTAAGGGGTATGGGAGAGGGAGAGACAGACCACAGAAGCTGAGACTGTCCAACAGGTACTGCCTCAAGCAAACCAGAGGGAGTTTGAACATTCTCAGATAATAGGAACGTGAGAGAAAGGCCGAAAGAAGCCAACATTCCAAGACTTTTGCTTAGAGAGAAAAAAATTGAGAGAAAAAAACTTGCAGGCCTATTTGCCTTGAACATACAGTAAACCCTTAGACATGGAAATTCAATGTATATGTGGAGATTCAATTAGGCTGAAAATATCCATGTTTAGTTTCAGTCGTAACAACATTTAGAGGAAAAACAAAACAAAATTGAATGTTTACGTGCATACCTCCGTTAGGTCACTCTGAATTTCACGGTTATTTTACTACAGTAGAGTTCTTCCCATGGAAACCATAGAGCACCAAGCACTACACAAACTGCTGAATAAACAATGGGCCAATACAGCCTGTTCCGTGACATGCGCTAAAAAAGATGAGCAGAGAGACTTTCTTTTCAAATCCTCACTCTGCCGAGTGTAGCAATTTAAAAAGGAAAAGGGAGGCTGCCAAGGTCATTATTGCTCTTCATCTCTTTCAAGGTCCGTATTTACGGTCCGCCAACCTTCACCTGCCAGCGGTTTGCAGCTGTCGAGGGTTGACTTCCTGCTTTTCGAAATGGGCAACAGCAGCGCTGTCCACCTGGGAAGGCTGCGGAGAGAAATAGAGAGCCAGCCAAGGCTCACTGCTCCAGTTACATGGCTACACGGCTACAATGGCCACCTGGCGAGCACTGTGCAGATATCTAAGCTGTTTCACTACTGCGGCGCAGCAGGCTCTCGGAAAGAGCGATGGCCGTTAGGTGCTCTTTCATCCTGATCGAAAGCGATTTTTTAAGAAACAAGAGGCACAGCTGAGGAAGGAAGACAATGGTCAATGTGTAGGCTGAGAGCTGAGGGATGGGACAGTGGACTGACGGATGGCCTTGGTCTATTGGGTCGAAGTCCTCCAGGAGGGGGGGCGGGCGCCGCCGATGCCGCAACCTGATTGGCCCTGCGCGAGCATGGGAGGATCGGGGAATGACCTGCAGTGGATCAATTCCACAGTTAGCCTCTATCGGGCTTATTTGGGGGGAAGAGGGGGGTGATCCTGAGAGATGCTGAGATTACGCACTGGTTGCCAGATATGTCCGGAATCGCTCAGACAGAACTTGGCAGAAAGGATGTGTCCAGGGTCATGGTCAGGACATTAAACTCACACTCTAAGACCACATTTTCGAATCTTCAAAAACCCAACACTTCAGACCAAAAGCAGACAGACACACACACACACACACACACACACACACACATACACACACACAAACTTTAATTGCCATCTCCACAATTTATGTTATGTACACAATGGCTGCTGTATGTGCAATAATACCACATTGTATTGTATTACACGGTAACTTCACGTTAATAACACTTTTCCTTATCCGGCTTTGTCGGATGTTTCATTCACCTACTGAGAACAAAAGTTAAGCTACTGGTTCTGAAACAAGACATTCCATAGTGGCCGTTAACTGTTCGCCTGCTGCTTTGCTTGGCAAGTTAAAACAGAGCAGAGCCTGTTTTTGTGAGCACATAAAAATACCAGGACTCAGCGTAAGATGTTCCAGTGGATAGCTTGTACCACAGCACATGAGATAATAACACTGTTTACCTCTAACCATCCCATGTATTCTCATCACAGAGTTTTTCATTAATTAGAATGGTGTTAATAAATAACAAAGGGTGGTGAAATGTGCCTATCATTAACTTTACTGAAGGACTCCTGGCATTGTTTGAGCAACATTGTTCCTGCAATCTGTATCTGTATTTTTTTTTTCTCTTCACAGAGACATGGTGGTCCGTTATAAGGACGCATTTACAGAGCCAATAACAATATGATGTCTCCTAATTACCCCTCATCCACAGGCCCTTACCTATAAGAGATAATCACTGCAGATTCAGCACCAGAGGAATGGGGAACACACACTTGCAACCATGGCGTTCTGCTCTGGGTATTTTTCCACTGTTAATTGGATAGAGTGGCACTGAACAATAAGCTTTAAATCAGGCACAATTTAGACGGCTGCGAATAAACAGTGGGGCTAGGTAGTGATTACAGTCACATGGCGGCACCAAAAAAGAACCCAGGCCACAAGCTGCCCTCGTGATCCTGCTGCACTGTTTACAAACACAGACGACAAAGATGTGGTGCCGTAATTGCGCTGTTTGCTGGGAACACGAGATGCCGCTTTTTATAGCATCCAGCCACATCAGCTGTATTGTTTGAAATGTGTGATTGACGTTCACAGACTTGCATACCATGGGGGAAAAGTCCTTGAATGGAGGATTCGCATGAATCAAAGAGTGGATGTGCTCAATATATCATGGAGTGTTGCATGACCATGAAACGTTTTCATCAACAGTGTTGTGACATCTAATCACCTAATCGAGGTTCATTTAGGCGCTGAATTGCACACGCTTGTTTGGTTATCTGTCCAAATAACACGGAAAATTCATGTGTTTCCATTCCCATTTAGCATTTCATTTTGTCTTTGGAGGCTGGGGATTCAGAAAACATGATTACGCACAGAACAAATACAGACTTTCTGCTTACTGCATTCTATTCACAAAGCTATTTTCTCCCATAACCTGATGCGGAAGATCTAATAAACTATTTATTATGGCCAACCCGTTTTGAATATTTAATTTGACTAAGAAAAGAAACAGACGCATGATATGAATTTCAGAGGAACTTGTCACTCCTCCTTTCGAGTGAGCCAAACTAAAACCATAAGGTTTATGCGAAAAGCCATATCACCCACACCTTATTAACAACGTGAGGCTCTCTGAGCTCGTGGGGTGGATGGAGCCAGACCAGGCTCCCTGCATCCTGAGCTCCTCCAGTCCTGCTGACTTAGAGGAAAACACACAATCACTTCAGCATGCGCCGGCCGAGACAATGGCCCTCGTTCCCCTCCATCTTCATTTGAGGCCTTTGATGTGCACTATTTGCATGTTTTGATTCCCCTTTGATGGCTTTCCATCAAAAGCGTAAGTGTGTCTGCTAGCTGCAGACAGTGGAGTTACATAGGCTCCATGGAGCCTTGAGGCTTGGCTGTGTTAGCCACTGCAGTGGTCACTGGATAGAGGGTTTTTTTTTGCCATTGAGGGATTTTGGATGTGATATGGAACGCTCGGACGCAGTTATCCCCACAGCAGATGAACACATCAAATAAGGGACCCTCGTGCTGACGTAGGAAAGCGGCAGTCCGAGGCTGCTGTCCAGGGTCTGGGACCATTATGGGGCCCAGTGTTTTCTCTGGCCCTTTCACAGGTCGTAAAATTAACAATGACCCCTGATACCGCCGCTCTTTTAAAACACGGCAGGCCTGCCACTATACGCGCAGACTCGTGAAGTTTCCTTCCGTCATCCGACCAGGACTGCCAGGAGTGGATAACAAGCATGGCCCAGTGCAGAGGAGTAGGGGGAGAGAGCCCAGCCTCCACTCGTTGGGAAAATCTATCTCCAAGTGGCCCCCTGACAGCAGCGAGGGTGGCTGGAGAAATAAGCAGCGACGCGTCTGCTGCGTAGAGTCACGTTTTTGACACGTTCCAGTGTTGTCCCACTTCCCCTGCTACGCTTTAGCACTTCCCAGTCACATTGAGAAGGGTCAGCACCACACACATTTAAGAAAATAAATAAATAGGGAAAGCATGGGGCTCAGTCTTTCCATTTCGGTGCAGAGGGAGTGGGTCAGGTCTGTGAGAGGAGTGATATATAAGCTCCAACACTTAGCAATAACAATAAAAGCAAAAGCACTGCAATGCCGACGAGCCAAGACAAACAGAAACACCGAGAGCCAAGTGGCACTGACAAGCGAGAATCAGTGGACGAAAATAAGACCTGTTTTCAGAGGACACAAGAGAAGCCCTCAGAGACCTGCTGGTATTTAGAAAGCTGACACTGCTGGCAGCTCCTTGGACCAAATTAAATGAAATCTTTTTTGTATTAATCAAAGGGAACATTTAAAATTAAATCTTCTATAGCATCAGACAGCAGCGACGCTTTGTTGAAAATACAGCCCATGCCATTTTCATCGTATGCTCGGCACAGGGATATCTGAAGGCTGTTCACACTTTGTTAACCTTGGATGAGTTGGCCAAAGCCAACACAGGACAAGGAAAACAACATGCATCATCCAAACGTCAAACAGATAACACCATAGAACATGCTTCTCTATCTGATGTCTCCTCCCAATAGGAGTTCTTTCTATGTGAAAGACTTGTGGAAAATCACAAAGGCATAGTGCATGTTTCTACTTTTTCCCCTAACACGGGCTCTTTCAGAAGCAAGTCCCCCCCCCAACACGCACACACACACACACTTGTCACCATAAATGTTTATATAGAAAATCCACAGGTATTTTACCACACAATAAATCTCTTTGGTATTCTGAAGTACCAGAAGCAGATGTGAGATTTTCATTGAACACTGAATTCCTCTACGGTTCAGACACCTTTTGCCGTGTTGCCCGTGCTTTGCTAACCCTAACTGGAAATTTGTAGCTGTGAGGAGGCTTTGTTTGCTTCAGCTCTACAGGATTGACTGGGTTTGTGAGCTTACTGTCGACCTGCCCGAAGCTCTCACCTACTCCTCGAACTTTCACACACCTCTTGCTGGGTTTATATCAAAGCGTACAACTTGTCTACTCTGAATAGCTCTTTTTCATCGTCTACAGGCTTGACTTGAGTGGTTCATTTTTCTTTGTTTTGCTTTGAGAACTATGTCGTGTTGCTAAATGCATCGTTCAGCACTAGACTCTAATCGGGGCTTAACAAATCTATTTCATTCCACATGACAGGAAATGACAGATCTTTCTCATAACGATGTAGGAATGGCACTGTATTAAACAAGCTGAACCTACCAAGTACAGTGACCTTGGTAGTGTAGCTCATAAGTCAAAGAGGAAATATTACCCTCCAGACCAAAGTAATGAGCAGAAACTACAAAAAAAAAATAGTCAAAGAACATGGAGAACTAGAGCAACTTGTGAGAGCAGACTAGCACTGTTTGAACTGGCATGGCTTCAAGTTAATAAATCAATCAATTATTTATTACCGGGTCTGTAAAGAATATAGTGTGACTGGAATTTCATTTTCACCTTGGACAGCATCTTGAGAAATGACCACAGCTTGGAAGACGTCAGGAGGCGCTGGAGGAAACAATGGTGGGATGAACCCTCCCCACAGGAAGTGATATCATGGAACATTTAAGAATGAGCCAAGAGAAGATCAGACTGCCGAGAACATCTTATCACATGTAGGCCTCTTATCACATGTACAGTAGATCACCGAAATTAATAAATAATAATGTATTCTTTAAAAAAGAATAACTACATTCTTGTTTTTTCTTGCTGTGTTGCAGTTTTACATGTAATTTTGTCCTGACAGGGCATAAGTCTGCACCAGGCCCTGGCCAGATCTGTGTCTGAGTGGACGGTTCTCTGGACAGTGGCCATAAGAGTCTGCCCCCGTGATACGATTCAGTGGAGTGGTCAGGACAAAGGGACAGCAAGCAGGAAGCTCTTTGTGTCCTTTGCTGTTTTCTTTGGTTCACCTCACAGATGGAGAGAGCACTGCAAGAAAGAAAAAAAGCCCTTCCCTCATCTGTCTCCTGTCTCCCCACTGTGAGCACTGGTGCTCTCATTATGCTTCTTTCCCATCCTGCTCTCTGACATCTGACTGCCATGGACAGTTTTTCACTTCACATTTTTTTGCTCTGTGCCTTCGCCGCTGTAGATATCCTGCACCAGTTCAAACAGTTGTGAGCGGGTCATCAAGTCACAGGTGCTTCCCAAGCAATCCCTCTCCTCTGGTTGCTTTCTGTCATCTACCCAAATCCACAGACAGTCATCTATAGGCAACACTGCGTCGTTTGTGCTGCACACGTAAAACCGTTCACCCTACGAAGATAGAACAAGTGATTTATCCTCTTCAACGTCCCTCAGCATTATCTAGCACCACTGGACAAGACGAGGTGATGAAAAGCATGGACACATGGAGGAATCCATGAGGCGACAGACAGGAACGAGTTGCCGATGACTGAATTTGTCAGCGGGGGAAGTGATTGGCTGTACATAACAGAATGAACTTGTGCAACAGTAGAGTCTCACTCTGAACTTCTAACATCAAGCCAGCAGTCGAATAAGTCTAACAAGATTTCACAGTCATCCATGTGTAACTAGGATAATAAAGTAGGCAAGTAGGCGGAGTTTTCACCGTTAATATGACTATTTTGACAAATCGAGTGATTTTTCATGTTTTGAATAAGCCCATAAAGCTAATGTTGTGATAACATTCCCATTCAATAATATAGGGAATGCAGTTGAAACAAACAAACAAAAGTCTCATCCATAAATCCGACCAAACACCCAGCACTCTCACTCTCTCCTTCAGGTTTTTGTCAGATTTTTCCCATTGCAGTGATTTATTTTTGGATGACAGCAGTCCGAGCATCTAAGCACACCATTAAGCTATTGTGTGCTGTGGTCTAGCCAAGAAATACTTGGCAAAAATAGCTGGATCTACGATTGCACAGATCTGTAAAGATCCAGATGTAGCAGAAAAGGAGCATTATGTTGGTGGATTTCCCACAACGCTTTAAAGGCTCAACTTTAGCTATTTGTGGTAATGTATTTAATAGGAGATATGGGCTGTTAAGGCATGAAGCTGAAGTGTTAACTAGAACTACAAATACCTGTTTAAGACAGATAGAGAAAGAAAGACCTACAGTGAGGAGAGAGAGAGAAAGAGAGAGAGAGAGAGAGAGAGAGAGAGGATATAATTTCACTGCTGGTTCGCTTTAGCTCGAAAGCCAAAAGTTTTGTGCAGTTTTACAAAAGCCTTAAATATTTTTCTTAAAACAGAGCCATGACATGATTGAAATAACACCTGCAATGCATTTTGACTCAACATTCATCTTGACTCCACAACTGTGGCCTTTTCCCTCCTCGGAGGGGCAGCTTTTGACTTCTGTGCACTCCTTAAAAGCACTCAGGAGGATGGAAACAAAATAAGCACCAAAACAAATATTGTTTTTGCTGACCTTATTATGACTCTGACTTCAATTACCGCAGAACAGGTTCACAGGGTCGACGTCTCACACAAACCCTCACAATTGAGTACAGAAAGCACCTTATGTTGTAGGGCTGACCTATGACACACATTGTTACTTTGCTCATTTACTTGACAACCTAATCTCTCCTCTTGAGATCACTAGCTGCCCTTTGAAACTTCTACAACAAATTATCACTTGAAAAAGCATGCTTATGCATTCCCTTTACCGTCTCTTCCGAAATGGAAGGCCTTTGGCGGAGAGCGCTTGTTGAAATGTAGGCTACAGTGGAGGCGTGTGTTCCGCTGCCTAAGCCCCGTAGATCCGGCCGAGGGCCCGAGGACTTCTGGAAACGCCTGCGTGTCCTCAGCGGCTGTGGAGGTGGCCTGTGGCAGCGCGCGTCGAGCACAATGGAAACCATATGCACTCCCGGTGTCGGCGCTCGGAGCCAATCACACCTACTGGCTCCAGTCCCACGCTGCAAGAGGCCAGACGACAAATCTGCAACAGCCTTTCCGTGTCGGACCTCGGGACGGTCTAACGACCGCCACTTACACACACCGGGCCTAATTAATTGCCTTTGATAGAGCCCTGGGTAATCTTAATTGGTTCCAGGCCCTCCGTGGAGGCAACGAGGGGTAGGACCACGGGCAGCCAGCGGTGGTGAACGTCACTTCTTTATCTACAGCAGATCTGGCAACCCCGTGTTCCCCAGGCTGCCATATCACAGGCTCGGCTGAAAATGGAGCGTGTAATTAGCTTGTCTTGCGCAATCAGCCTTCACCGATAAGGGCCGATAAGTGGGGCCAGCACAGCCAGTGCACAGCTTACGGCTCTGGCAGTACCATATTCACCTTATTCCGCGCGCAAACATGGGGGCTCTAGCTTTGCCCACATTGTCTCCGAACTTCCGATTGAACAGTACATCCATTGCGATACATTGAGATAGCAGAGCTCTATCGAGATGACTGGCATCATATATTATGGGTCATCCTAAAGTTAGGAACGTTTATTTAGGATTTTGGTGACTTATGACATTTCTGTTATACAGCTTTCCTATCTGAAGTTAGGAAAAAACTGACTTTGGAGCGGCTGTTCTGTAAGTTAGCCTCTCTATCCTCTTCTGCCGTGTTATCCCAATGAAGCTAACTAGACGTAGCTAGCCGACCGGAAGTTTAAAGACAACGTGGAATTTTAAAAAATGGGCGGGGCTGAATAAGGTGAATACAGAGGAAACATGCGTACACAAGGTCACTGCTCAGCCCAAAATACACAGGCTTTCCTAACTGCTGTGCTGTCCAGATTGAAGACGATACGCAATCATTTGTGCATGAAGAGAAATCATGTCTTTCAAGGTCACAGTCTGATCAGATTGTAGTTCTTATAGAGACCTTTATGATAGAGCCTACACACAAAATGATGCTTTTGAACTTTTTCATTTTTAAGCATCAATGTTTAATTGAGTTTTATTCAATGTTGGCCTTGTATATTTCCCTTATGACTCTGGTTGTCAGGAAGGAACTCACTCCTATCCTCTTATCTCTCAGCAGCACCTTAACTATGTAAACATTCTGTGTGGAGCACTGCTTGCAGTGCTACATATTTGTGCTAAAACAGTAAATTCCTACTTTTTTGGATTAGTAGATCATAAAGTACACACAACTGGCATTCACATTTCATAGAAGAGGGAAACATATCAGGAGACCGCTGATATAAGCTGGACTGTGGAGTAGGACAGAAAGTCAGAAGTGTATTTTTGAAACCCCATTCTCACATGAAATATTGGTGCACTAGGACAAAAGGTCTCAAATTAAACATTTCAAATGATTTTAAGTGTTTGATACAAGAAGTTGAATCGTATAGATTAAGAAACAGGGACATCTATTCATTTTACAGCTGAGATAACTGAAAACTGACATAAGGGTTCTTCAACTTCAAGCCTGCAGGTGTTTTTTACAGCTTACTCCATGAGAAGCTCATTTGTGTAGCTTAAGACTGCCATCTTGTGGTATTTATTCTGCTACTGCAGCCTCTTTGCAGACCCTGCTGCAATACCAATAAACAACATATTTTCCGATTTTTAAGTGAAACCACATTTGGAATGAAGGAAAATCCTCTTGTTAACATCTTTTTTTATTTGGGTATCCTGCTATGCATCCTTTCAAGAGTCTGGTGATGACCCAGTATTTGAAACCATCCCTTGGTATGTTCCCAGGATGAGAGAGTGGGGTGCAAATTTAAGAGTCTTCCAGACACAGAGAATTCATGGCTGTCAGGCTGAACCTGCAGTTTGGGGCAGGATCTGGTTCTGATCTGGCCAAAAGCTAGAGAGGACTCATCGAGACTAGAACTGTTCAAGACTCGGCTGCTTCCTGGGCTGAAGGCCATGTGACAAGATCGGGCCCATACATTAGAAGTGGCCTGACCCAGTTCACAACAGACCTCACAGCAGAGACCTGACACAGGGCCAGACATTAATGAGAGCGAGAGAGAGAGAGAGAGAGAGAGAGAGGGGAGAGAGAGAGAGAGAGAGAGAGAGAGAGAGAGAGAGAGAGAGAGGAGAGATGTGTGTGATTTATCTTCTTTGAGAAGAGTTAATTTCTCATTTCTTCCCTCATTCTACTAATGGCACAATAGCCAAAGCTTGCATCAATCTCCAGTCTCCATCAATCATCATCTTAATTGTGGTATGACACGGACATTAATCCCAGAAGGTGATGCACTTCTCCACAGGCTCCACAGAAAGGACACACACTGCTTGTGGATCTTTATAGCTGTAAACACAGAGAGGTCCAAGGCTTTTCTGTCACTGTGGTTTCATAAGTCGTTTTGTTATAAGTTTAACAATCCCCATTGACTGCTGAGAAGCATTTCACAATCCTCACACGCCCCACGAGTGCTACTTTCTGCGGATCAAGGCTGCACCTGTATCTGTCTTCATGCAAAGCTGATGTTCATGCGACCTCTGTATCTAAATGGAAAAGACTGAAATAAATTGTTGTGGTGAATTCAGCCGTGTGTCTTGTTGCCATATCAAAAGACAAATGACACAGCGTAGTCAGGGAAAGGCATTTCATAGGTAGCGTGAACATTGCTTAAAGGGACACCAGGCAACGTTTTCGAGTTAATGAATCATCTTCGTAAGTCGGTATATGGTTAAATGACTCATTACGGGGCGAATGAAGGCTCTCTCGCCCGCCCCTACTGCCTGTAGGAAGAATATCCCACTTGCAAGTTCGGTGTATCCTACCCGCCGACCGAAGCAGGATCAGTTTACAGCACAGAGGCAGGCTAACGAAATGCTAGAGATTGTTGCAAATGTGTGTATAATGACGGAAGACGCAAAGAAAAGGAAAAGAGCTTCAGACCGAGCGAGGGGGAGTTTCGTAGAGAAAAAGCATCAGGCTTGCCTGGTATCCCTTTAAAAGCCACTCAGTCCAGGAACTGCATATGAATGATGATGATAAGGATGATCCTTTGACTCCCCTCCACATAGCAAAGCTCACAGTTGGCCAGCAGAGAGGGGAGGGAATAAAGAAAGAGAGAGAGAGAGAGAGAGAGAGAGAGAGAGAGAGAGAGAGAGAGAGAGGGAGAGAGTGCAATAGACAGAGAAAGAGGAAGCTAAACATCCTCTAACTCCTCTTCAGGTTCCTGAGAAATGCCCTTGACAGGGAGGGGGTGAGTGAGAAAAACTGAGAAACCAAGACAGAGCAAGTGCAGCAATGACGTTTCCAGCGCCCTCCTTCTCAGCAGAGCCTGACCAGAGCCCGATACGATGATGATTTCAGCATGACGCTAATCCTCCTAGGTCTGTGTGATATACAGTGATTTGGGCTTCTTCCAAATTACAGCGAACTAGAAAACAATTTAGCCCTGATTCACTCCAGATCTTGGCCAGCGGCTCTGAGGCCCTAATTCCCAGGTCCTAATGTAACTTGCATTGGGTTGACACGAACATGCACCCCGGCTCAGTCTGGCACCTGCCCCCTGTCCGGGCTTGAACCCGCAACACACAGCAACTCAAGTCAAGTCAAATCAACTTTTATTATAATCTTAAAAAATATAGAGTATACAGCAAAGTAAGTATACAGTGTCTATAACACAGTTCAGTGTCTAGAGTTCCATTTATAAAAGCATTAAAAGGGGGAATATCCAAGGGGGGTGAATACTTTATATTCCATGTGTTGTATGCAAAAATACATACAACACACACATTGAGTAATATACACACATTCAACAATAACAGGCAGACATACAGACAACAACCACACTCATATATTCAGCAATAATGACAACAACACACATATTCAGCAACATGCACACATTCAGCAATAAAAGTGTAGACAGACTGACAACAACAATTTTGCAGTCGCAAGAAGACTGTAAAACAAGGGACAGTGTGCAGTGCAGACAATGTCCATCAAAGTGTCGGTACACACAGTCATTGGTGTTCTAGAATCCATGTGAAATGGGGGAGCAGGTGGTTAAGGGGGTCACCACACCATTATACCCTGCGTTGTGTTGACTCAGCACTGCACATGCCTGGTCTTGAACTCGCTCAAACCCGGGCTCAAACCCTCGGATTGGGAGGCGGGCGTGCTAGCAAGGAGGTTGAAACCCATGAGTGTTAGCGTCTGCCTCTTAAGTGTCGAGAGGGAGGATTTAACATACTGCACAGCTACCGTATGAGTTGGCTACTGTTACACTATGTACTGTACTTGCCCATGAAACCAAATGTTTTGAAAGCCAGTTAACCTACAGCTATCCCCTCCTGGTGCTTCTCTGCAGGGCTTCATATAGTCGGTCTTATTATGACCGCCGCGCGGCGGTCATATAGGTTTAGTCAGATTTTTTTTTTTTTTTTTTTTTTCTTTTTCGCATGCCCAAATTTCTGTCAATGAGTCCCGGGACACTGAAAGACCGGGGTAGACGAAACTTGGTGGGCATGTAACCCCATATGGATAGCATGGAACCATCGTTTTTCGTTTTGATCTGTAGCCCCCCCGCTGGACTGCACCCCCCGAAAGGAGGGTAGGGCAGACACAGTTTTCTGTGAATATCTCGAGAACCGTAAGGTTTAGGAGGACCATTTTTTTTTGGTAAGTTGATCTCAAGTGGCCATGTCAACCCATTCCATAACCACTCATTTCATGTATAGCGCCACCTAGTTAAACCCAAAAAAGTAAAAATGAGGTGTTGTAATCGCAGGTATCTGTGACCTAACATAGTCAAAACTGCACGAAATTGGAAGTGTAGGATCATTATGACACCCTCTGAATGCACGCCAAGTTTCGTGGAATTCCGTTCATGGGGGGCCACACAATAAATTAATTTATGTTACTATACACCAACTGGTCTGTAGGTGGCCGGAGACAGTTTTCTGTGAATATCTCGAGAACCGTAGGGCCTAGGAGGTCCACCTTTTTTTTGTATGTTGATCTCAAGGGGCCATGTCAACCCATCCCATTACCACTTATTTCATGTATAGTTAAAAATTTAAAAGCAAAAAGTTAAAAATTAAAGATTAAATTAAAGATTAAAAATTTTTAATTAAGTTAAAAATTAAAAAGCAAAAATTTAGGTGTTTTCATCACAATATTTCTGGCTGACATGGTCAAAACTGCACGAAATTGAAAGTGTAGGATCATTATGACACCCTCCGAATGCATGCCAAGTTTTGTGTACTTTCGTTCATGGGGGGCCTTACAATAAAATAATTTATGTGTACATTTAGTGACGTACACCAACAAGGATTCCCGGGACACTGAAAGACCGGGGTACACAAAACTTGGTGGGCATGTACCCCCACATGGATAGCATGGAACCGTCATTTTTCGTTTTGATCTGTAGCCCCCCCACTGGACTGGACCCCCCGAAAGGAGGGTAGGCCAGACACAGTTCTCTGTGAATATCTTGAGAACTGAAGGGCCTAGGATGACCATTTTTTTTCCGTATATTTGCCTCCAGGGGTCATGTTAACCCATTTCATGTGCACACATGTGCACAAACAGATACACACGCACACACACACATTCACAGTAATCATACGTATGACATATACTCACACAGTAGACATATGTACGCTTCCATGCACAGGCACATATGCAGGCACACACACAAGCACGCACACACACACACACACACACTCACACACACACACACCCACACACATAACATAAACATAACACAAACAATCAAGAAGAATTATGAACAGGCAAGATGGAGGTGGGGTTGTATAAAATGAATTTTACATGTGAAATCTATGAACTAATCATGTTTTGGGACTTGTTGTCTAGCAGATACCAGTGATAATTGAGTGTGGATAATGCAATTTAGTGAGACAGTTAGAATCATATAGGCCTTTCAGCGTGATTTCTTTTTGTGGAAAAAATGTGCTGGACTGGGCGGCGGTCATATTTTGTACCGCTCTGCGGTACATCTAGTTGTTGGTGTATTCACAGGTCAAAACAGAGCTCAGTATCTTCTACTGATATTGCAACTGTTAAACAGTGTGGCTTTCATAGCTTGGTTTTGTAGTGACTGAAGCAGCCATCTCAAACAGCTGAAATGGTATAAGTTTAATGACTAATATTCATTACAAATCTATTACAGTTTTTTTCAATCGCTTTGATGCTTGTGTCAACTCTGACATCACATTTCCAAAACAGTTAACACCCATGTCTAAACAAAAGCAACATGACACATTTTGCTTGCAAAAGGCTGTTACTCTCTCAAAACACTTAACGTGCAGCAAAAGCAAATTTTGCCTTCAAACAACACATCCTGTCGTCAAATCACTGTGTGATTTCAATCAATCATTATGGACAACAAAATGCAAAACATAGTTCTCAAAATGAGCATTTTTGCTGTCTGTTCCATTTCTTTCTCATTTTTCTGGTATCAGAAAAAACTGTGAAAAGACAAAATGTACCCTACTGAATAAAAATACTTGTAACAGGAGGGTTGCCAGTTCGAACTCCGACCAGTAGGCACGGCTGAAGTGCCCTTGAGCAAGGCACCTAACCCCTCACTGCTCCCCGAGCGCCGCTGTTGTTGCAGGCAGCTCACTGCGCCGGGATTAGTGTGTGCTTCACCTCACTGTGTGGTCATTGTGTGCTGAGTGTGTTTCACTAATTCACGGATTGGGATAAATGCAGAGACCAAAGGATCACAAGATCAAAACCAATAGAGTTTGGGGTTTTTTAATGACATCTGTGTTAACTGTTTTGCAAAAGGGTGTGAGAAATGTGTGAACCCAATGAAAATGTGTGAACACATTCACAAGAGATGACTTCTGCTGTGCAAAGAAGGTGTTCATGTAAACCAAGTGGATCCCAGTTTCTTTAAGCAGGTCAAAGCAATCAAGAAAAACTGTAACTGGCCTAGCCTATTCTCTTTGAGTAAACTCAAGTACAACTCTCCCAGATTCCAATGACATACATTTGGAATTTGTGAAATTTACTCTAGACCTCATCATCATTTCACTAATGATAACTGAACAATTAGTTTTAGAATTTAACCATTGTTCATTGTTCAGAGAAGCAAAATGTCCATTTACCATGTACTAGTAATCTTATTTTTGCAGCTGACGACACAACTCTGGTGGGTCTCATCACCAAGGGCGACGAGACTCAATACAGGTTGGAGGTCGACCATCTGACCACGTGGTGCAGGGACAACAACCTCCTGCTGAACGTCAGCAAGACCAAAGAGATTGTTGTTGACTTCCGGAGAGGTCACACCCAACACCTGCCACTGACCATCGACGGTGCTGTGGTGGAGAGAGCGAGCAGCACCAAATTCCTGGGGGTGCACATCAGTGAAGACCTCTCCTGGACCACCAACACAGCATCACTGGCGAAGAGAGCTCAGCGCCGCCTGTACTTCCTGCGGAAACTCAGGCGAGCAAGTGCTCCACCAGCCATCATGACCACATTCTACCGAGGCACCATTGAGAGCATCCTCTCCAGCTGTATCGCTGTGTGGGGCGGAAGCTGCACTGAATACAACAGGAAAGCCCTGCAGCGCATAGTGAACACAGCTGGAAGGATTATTGGTGCTTCACTCCCCTCCCTGAAGGACATTTACACCACCCAACTCACCCGCAAGGCGACCAAAATTGTGAGTGATGCAAGTCACCCCGCTCACAATCTGTTTGATCTACTGCCCTCTGGGAAGAGGTACAGAAGCCTGCGCTCCCGCACTACCAGACTCACCAACAGCTTCATACACCAAGCTGTTAGGATGCTGAACTCTCTCCCTCCTCTCCCCCCTCCACCCTCAGCTACATAACATCCTGGACATTGGACCCACAATGGCCGCCTGCACCACTCCACTTGCACACTTGTACACTTTGCAACTTGTTGCTGTTGTCCTGAAAACACAACACTTCTGCTGCTCTTACATAACTTGCACCACTATGCCACTTTATTTCTTACTTAGGTCAAACAGAACTACCTCAGCCTCTTATTGGCCTGACTTTGCACTAGTATTTTATTTTATTGACTGTCTATGCACAATTTCAACCAAATTTTGCTGCTCTTATTTTTTCATTATATGTGCCCTCTTATTTACTTATTTACTTACTTTTTTGTTTACTTGAATGTTATGTTTGTCTGTGGACTTAAAATTGGTAAAATATGTCTTGTCTCCACCGTGGGATAGTGAGAAACGTAATTTCGATCTCTTTGTATGTCTGGAACATGTGAAGAAATTGACAATAAAGCTGACTTTGACTTTGACTTTGACTAGTAGGCAGACTCCAGAATTTCTACTGCTCACTTGTGCTGTTATCTCTCTCTCTGTCATTTTAGGCCAGGGGTGCCCAATTTGTGGCTTTTTAAGGGCCATTTGTTATAGCCAGCAGTTAAACATTTGTCAGCTGCAGGGAATTTCTATCCCAACTGCTTTTTAAGGGTTAGCTGCAGTTCATTTCAACAAGCAAACAGGAGTGAGTAGCCTATAGCTGGGGTCCCCATGCATGGAGCGCTGTCTGAAGCAGTGGCATAATGACAAAAATATATTTCATCAAATGTAAAGTGGCATAACATGAACGCTTATTTGTTTGTGTGTGTGTGTGTGTGTTTGCCTAATCTGCAATAGCAGTTTTTAGTGTCAAAATTGCATTTTTTTAGGAATAGCCCTTGCAGTTCATACACAGGAATGCAGTAGGCCTACTTTGGTCAGGACAGGCCCACTCAAATGTAGCATTTTTGACATGAAACAACATTGTAGGGTACTTTAAAAAAAAAACTGCAATACAGTTTTTGTCCCGTAGCCTGGAGCTGATGCATAGGATATCCGAAGTAGCCCACTTTTATGACGCATTTCTTCTTGTTCTTCTTTATTTGTATGATAGCCTAATAAAAAAGGTCTGAAAAGAAAGGTAAGAAAATAATATATATATATATATATATATATATATATATATATATATATATATATATATATATATATATATATATATATTATTTTCTTCTCGAATACCAATGTTACTATTTTCAGATCAGTGCCTCGTTCGCGGAAAAGACAGAATAGCATGTCAAGGAACTTCCGCGCGGATGGGTTACTATAGTAACAGACGATGCAGTTGTGTGAGCTTCCAAGCATCAAAGTCCCTCCCCTGCCTCAGTTTGGGCAAACTTCACAGCGTTGAAGAGTAGCCTGTGTGTGTGTGTGTGTGTGTGTGTGTTTATTACCTCAAATACTTGGAACCAAGAGATTACTCACCATAACTGCAGTGGTCGAGACTAGATTATCAATCATCTGCTAACCGTGGCTTTACTAAACTTCTTTTGGATAGGAAATCTTTGGACGGCCTGGCACAATATCAATACGTTAACGTTAGTTAACGCCATTAAGTTACAGATAGCTGTCATTTTCCTGGTTGAGCAACGATGAAGACAACGTTACAGACTTCACTAAACTGAGGTAGGCTAAGTTGGTAAGCTAAATTGTAACGTTACTGATATGTCTTCTCGTTAATCGAATCCAGAGAAGGGGACTTTAAGTTACTATCGAACTTAGAAGCTACCTGTTGCTGCTGCAGCAGGTGCTAAACACTAACTTGGGAGAAGGAGGAGGAGGAGAAGGGGGAGATAAATCGGATAGCCTACCGTGAAGGAAGGAAACAGTGTTGCGCTTTTCTTTCCACCCTTCTCCCAAGTAGCTTTTTTGAAATAGCTGCACTGCAGTAGGCTTCAGTCTTTCAAGGTCTGCAGGCTCCTCTCTTTCTTTCGCTAAACACAAACTTAAAATCAAACGCAAAATAGCCTACCGCGTTACACAATCCGGTGTTTGAGGAAGTATCACTTTGTTTCTTTCACACGTGTCAGTCAGTCAGGCAAGGCAGGCTGGCTGGCGGGTGGTGCATGTTTTTGAATGTCACAAGATGATTTTGACACTTTGTTGTCTAAAATAGCCTAAACTTTATAGGCCTACAGAAGTTTCGCAAATGCTTTGATAACAGTTTCGCCACAGTTTGCAAGAAATGCCTAACGTTTTTGTATTATTATTATCCTCAATCTGTAACGCTAGGTTGCAGTCTGAAAGTTGTTGGACACATTGTAACCCCGAGAAGGAAGGAAGCAGCCACTGAGTTGGCAACTGGACGAACTGGAAATACCTACAGGCTAGCTAGGAGGACGTGGTAGCCTAATATTTGTTGGAGTAGCTCTTGGCTGTTGTATTATGTCATGCAGTTTCGGGTTATATTTACCCTCCTGTACTCTGACTACTCTCGCAGGTCTGATACTTTTGTCAGATGTCTTACACACAAGATTAGCCTATTTGAGCCAGTGGCAAATGATTTCAAGCATGTGCTAAAAGATGATTTACAGATGCGGACCAAACAATTTATTTTTATGACAATATTGTCCTTAACTTAAGGGTCATAGTTGAATTAGACCACCTTATATTTCCGGCAGTTCTATAATATTTTTGATATGATGTGATATCTGTTTTTTTTTTCTTTTATTTAAGTCAACACATTCAGGCACGGAAAGGCAAGGAAAGAAGGCTGTATCCATCACTTTGATGAATTGGCTAGGTGTGTCATTTTTTGTTGTGGCTGGCTTCCTCATGTGGGATGAGACTCTGAACCCTCCAGTGAGTTCCAGTGTGTCTGAATGGTCAGACCTGTTCCTCAGCAGGCGACTTAATGATCCTGTTTCCTGAACTACATCCGCTTCAGAGACACACATGATATCTCAGTGAGCATTTTAAGCATCACTGGACATCCATGGTCAAGGTCAAGGGTAATGACACAAAAATACAAGCTAATTAGGCCAGTGTTAATGTAGGCTATGTAATGTAAACCTGCCTCACTGTCCTCTTTTTGTATTTTTATTTTTGCAAGTTTGGTTTAAACATTTATTATTCCGCAGTTGTCCAGTCAAGAACCTCAGTTGTGAAATGCTTTAGCTGCTGTGTTGCTGCCTTGTTCTGTTAAGCATGCAGATTCAACACAGATTATTAGGCTGTAGCCTAACTTTTACCCTACAGCCTAATCTTACACATTTGTGTAACTGGTTTCCTGAAGGAAAATACTTTTCTTTTAGGTAAAAAGGTATAGTAGGCTACACACTTCTCGTGAAAGCTTGATGCTATTTGAGCGGAACAGCTAATCAAATGAACTCTTCTGTGCTCTTATAGCAGTGCGTTGGCTTGGTCAGACACAATGTATTTTCCAGTGACAGCGGCAGGATTCTGTACAGAATTCAGAGGTTTTTTTTAGTGCAAACACTGTGGACAGCTGAAGGTCCAATTTGCTGAATATTAACCAAACGTGTATTGGATTAGAATGCTGCAGTGCAGACTAGGCTATATACCTATTTAAAAACTATATTTGAAAACTAGGTCACACATTTGACTTGCTCAATAGTAATTTTAGCCTTGGCTGTAATGTGAGTTATGATCTAGACTACAGAAAGTTGAGCAACTGTGCAACTGAGGCCAGTCTCTTCTCTGTGTCTCTAAAATAAAGATAACGCCAGGGCACATGCAAAACATCACATCTCACGGTAACTGCCTGTGCTATGCAATAGCCAACATGTTAGAGAGAGAGAGCTGATGACAGACTAATGGAAATGTGTGCTACAGCAGATAGGCTAACTCTCCTATCCTAATCAGGTAGTTTTGACCGGATGTGGGAAGTGAACCCTGAGCGAGTTAGACTAGCCCAAGTAAAAGGAGGGACAGCTAGGCTAATTAAGCTAGCCTCCTGAACTAGCCTAGGTTCCAGCTGTTAGACGTGGCCTGCTCTGTTTGTGTACAGTCCTCAGCAGCCGGATCTTCTGGGCAACGCAGAAGTGCAGGTTCATGCTGCCAACCCAAGTGTGTTTTGAAAGGAGGAAGTGTGCTAACTGTCCAATGCGGAGGTATGTGATGACACTGTAAGGCCTCTGGCAGGGCTGGTGTTTGCACTGACTTGGGGGGGTGGGGTGGGGGTTTATGGGGGGGGGTTGGAGGTGTGTGTGCTGAGTTCTTGCTTGGGTCTTTACATTTGCTCTCATTATGAAACAGGTTTATAGCTGAGCATGGGACACTTCACAGCTGTTGCAATGTTGCACAAATATTGTTATCTCCTATATCACTCCTGTGCTAGTATGATCAGGAGTTGTTGTCTCTCTTTGTCTGTCCCTCTCGCTCACTATAGGGCTGTTGAAGTGTGCTTTTGTGTCTGTTTGTGTCTGTAGCTTTTGTGTGTGGGTGTGCATTCGCTAATGTGGGAGATACAGTAGGGTATTTGTTTTTTGAGTCACAGTACAGGGGCAGTGTGCTGCAGAAGTTTTAAAATGAATGCAGGTTTCCGCCGTGGTCTGTGACGGTGGGCTTTTTAAGCAGCGTGGTTTCTGTGGTGGGAGAGCTATGACAATGACAAAAAACTGTAGGCCTAAAGGCTAAAGTTTAGGCTGTGCAGCTTTTAGTCTTCTGTTTTGATTAGACGAGCGCATACGAAAACAAGAAGGCTAGCGACCAGAAACAGGAAGAATGATGAGAGGAGGACAGGATAAAGTAGAGTAGGGGAAGAGAGGTGAGAAGAAGAGAGGAGAGGGAAGGAGAGGAGAGGAGATGGGAGTTAAGGAGAGGAGAATAAAGGGATGTATAAAGTAGAGGAGAGGGGAGGAGAAGAGAGTCTGCATGAGGAACAGAGGAGATCATTGGGGTGAGGGGAGAAGAGAGGATGTGGATTTAAAGAGAGGAATAAAACGTGGGCAGGAGAGAAGTACAGAGGGAGAGGAGAGAATAAAGGACATGATACATTTGAATTTGAGAAAAATGGTGATAGAGGGGAGGGGGCAAAATCATGGGCTGAGGAATAAAGTAATCTGGGGAAATATACTGAACCAAATGTAGATGCGGAGAAACATTGTCTGTCATTTATTCATCCATCCATCCATCCATCCCTCCATTAAAGGATAATTCCAGTATTTAGCACTTTGAGTCCCTTTTCCGGTTTGTTTTGGATGAACTAGAGTGGTGGACACTTTGACTATGTGTCCTATCTCGACTTTCTGACTGGTTTTGAATCGCCTTTGACTGTTTCAGAGTGGCTGGCTATGGGCATGCACAAAAATGTCCTTAAAACAACCCTTAACATTAATTTTCAAAACGAGTCAAAGTCGAGACAGGACCGATCGTCAACATTTCGGTGTTCACCACTCTAGTTCATCCAAAACAAACCAGAAAAGGGACTCAAAGTGCTAAATACCGGAATTATCCTCTAACGTAGCCTTCAACTTCAAAATTCAAAATGACTTATAAGGCATAATCGGTCTATAGGACTTTATGACATGCGTCTTGGCTAGAGTGTTGCTGGTCCCTTTAAGGCTTGAGCAGTTTAGCCTGGAGGAAATCAGGCAGCACTGCAGGTTACTTCTCTCCTCTGAAGCATCCCTTAAGTCGACCTTGTGGCCAGGCTGGCAAGCTCCATGTGCTCTGTCAGACACACCGTGGTAACAGCTCGCTAGTTTTTACTCACACCCTCAACGGATGCTGCTTTATGTGTGAGATATGGCGGTGTCCGTGTCTTTGTAGTGCAGGGCATGTGTGAGCCACAGACGTAGAGATGGTGCATATTACAATAGCGTACAGAGTCATTCATAGATATGCAGTATGTGTATATATCTATGGAGTCATTCCAAATGACACAGGCCCCTTTGACCTACACTCTGTGTCACAATGGCAGTCACAAATCTGCTGTATCTGTTGCTAGAGTCCTCTCAAGAATGGCTGTTCCATGAATCACGAAGACATGTTGTTATTGCTGTCACCTTGAAATGTTTTCCTCTCCTCTTTTCTCTTTGTCTCTGTGTCTTTCTCTCTCACTTAACACAGAAATGCCAGACCTAGATATGAGGTGTCAAGGAAAGCACAGTGAATGTAGGGCTACTTTTTAGATCGCATTTTCAATTGATTTCAGTACTGAGATCTTGGCTAGGTAACTGGTGAAATGTACAGAGGGAGGAAGAGTGTGCCCTTGGCGCACATTTCTATAGGGCTCAGAGTTCTGTTTCTGTTCATTATGTTCACCTCAGCTGGAGGGGTTGGGGATTGGTGATGGTTAAGTAGCTTTTGCCTCTCTCCATCTCACGATTCCTCTATTCTGTCTATCTGCAAGGCTTCATTGAGTAATTAAAGATTCGGTTGCTAAGAGATGACAAGTGGTGACTGCCTGTAGGAATGGAGGACATAGCCTGGTGGAGTGGTGTTTATGCTCTCCTCTTTTACCCTTCTCTTCCTCACTCTCTCGTGTCTCTCCTCTTTTCCTCACTCTTCTTTTCCTCTCCTCTTCCTCACTCTCTCGTGTCTCTCCTCTTCCTCACTCCTCTTTTCCCCTTCTCTTCCTCACTCTCTCATGCTCTCCTTTTCCCCTTCTCTTCCTCACTCTCTCGTGTCTCTCCTCTTTTCCTCACTCTTCTTTTCCTCTCCTCTTCCTCACTCTCTTGTGTCTCTCCTCATTTCCTCTCCTCTTCCTCACTCTCTCGTATCACTCCTCTTTTCCTCTCCTCTTCCTCACTCTCTCGTATCTCACCCGTTTCTCTGTCTTTTCTCCTCTCCGTCACTGTAATCTGTCACCTCTCTCTTGTCCATCAATCTCTCTAGTTTCTCACACTCACTCACACTCTCTCTCTCTCTCTCTCCCCTATAGTGCTGCCCCATGTGGACGAAGTGAGTGAAGTGTTGTGCCCAGTGTGTGTGTGTTAGTGTGTGTGTCTGGTGTGGGGGGTGATGAGAGACGTCATGGCCACCCTCAGCAGTATCTCGGCCTCTGGGGCCGTCCGAAGGTCACGGCCCAGAGAGGGGCGCCCACTGAAGGGTGCTACTCAGACAGCAGGAGACGTGGAGGCTGAGGTGGGGGTGGGTGACGAAGGGAGCACGGTGATGGAGAAGACGCAGGAGTTCTTCCAGATATGCGACATCGAGAACAAGGGCTTCATCTCCCGACGGGACATGCAGGTGAGAGAAGTTTGAGTGTGTGTGTGAGTGTGCGTGTGTGTGTTTGTCAGTGCGTGTGTGCGTGTGTGTGTGTTCATTGGAATTTTTTCCCTTATGATTTCTTAGATCTTCTCGTCAGAGTCTATAAACCTGCATTTCAAGACATCAATGGACTTGTATGCATTGTATCATTTCTGTGTACAGTCCCAGTGTGTGTGTTCCTGGCATTATCAGTGCAGAGTGTACTATGTAGGCAGTGTCTCACAGTCTTTATTGCCATGGGCAAACACTAATCATGACTGCTGTGCTACGGCTCCAATGCTACTAAACTTTTTTTTTTCTTCTCCTGAACTTCCTGAAGTGTGGCCAATCCAGTAGAAAGTTTGCTCATTAAATGTGTCCATTGCATGAGAGCTAACTGTACAGTGGTTATGCAGCCAGCCATTAAGATTTACTGAGGTACACACAGACCAAACTAAGAACACCTTTCTTAGGGGAAACAATGTTAAATGAAACTGTGTGTGTTTGTGTATGTATGTGTGCATGCAGCCATAAGTGCTCATGACTCAGATTTATATGGGCTGTCAGTGTAAGTGCGGGCTATTTCAGTGAATGTGAGTGTATTGAATACGAGAACACAAGAATTGCCACGACTTCAACGGAGGCTTTTTGTTGTGCAGATTCACTCCCCCGCCCTGCCTCACGACCACAGCCGCCACCCCCCCCCCCCCCACACACACACACACACACACACACACACACACACACACACACACACACACACACACACATACACACACACATACGCCAACGCTTTGCCCACTTTGATGCTGCAGCTCTCAAGCGTCCTCTGTGAAGAGCGTGGCTCTGAAAGGCGCTCCACCTTTGATCCGGAGTGTATGGAGACGCGTGGTGCGGTGCGGCGCCCTCTGCCCATCCTCTGGTCCTGCAACCCTTTTGTCAGCCGCATCCTGAGCCCACTGATGACTAGGGACTAGGGGGGAGGGATTTCCATATTCTTTTGTTTACTGTTCACTGGAGTGCTTGTGCGTGTGACAATGCATATCATGCGCTGCAGGAACTCATCAATGTAGATCATCTGCGGATATGCAAACATACAAACAAACAAACAAACAAGCAAATTAATACATAAATAGACAAAAATAGCCCTGCAGTAGTATGCAGCTATGGAGGCTGAGGGATCGTTTAGACTTTTTTTGGTGTGTTTGTGTGTGTGTGTGTGTGTGTAGGGCTGGGCGATATGGACCAAAACTGATATCCCGATATTTTGGGGTTGATTGGCGATATACGATATCGATACGATATTGATATTTTAAACAGAAAGAGCGAAGTGCTTCATATATTCACTCAACACAACAATTATGACAACACAGCCGGTTTTAATTATATTCATTTCAGACTGCTCTAACAGAAAAAAGTGTAAACAATAACATATACCAATAGGCATACAGTTGCTCTGAGGGCTGTGCAAATAACAATATTCGGTCGACCCAGGCCTACAGCTTTACAACAAGAAAACAATAAAGGTAACACAAAACATAGGCTACCGTTAAAAGCCAATATAATAAACCAATTGGCATACTCTGCAAATAAGAAAAAAGTAGGCTACACAGCACCTGTTTGTAAATATTTAACTGCACAAGGAGTAGGGCTGGGCGATATGGACCAAAACTGATATCCCAATATATTTTGGAGCTGATTGGCGATATACAATATATCGATATTTTAAACAGAAAGAGCTAAGTGTTTCGTATTCACTCAACCAGCTTTAATTAGAATGATTTCAAACTGCTCTAACACAGCTGTGCAAAAAAGTGTAAACAATAACATAGGCCTACAATAGGCATAGGCTACAGTTGCTCTGATAAAGCTGTGCAAATAACAAAAGACCAAAAGTTGACCCTGACTGGCAATGCAGGCCTACATTGTACTGCACAATGCAATATTTTGGGCACAAAAATATTGAAAAAACCTGCAGTTTTGTCACACAATGCAGTTTTTTTACCCGTAAGGGTTTGATAGGGCCTAGATGACAAGCAAATGTAGCCTATGATGGCCTAGACATGTTGCTATCAACAACAAAAATAGTTTTAAACAATTAGGCTACTTAAACAACGTAACTGAGTCACTCATCAAGAGTGTGATAGACGATACCGTCGTTTTGTATGCGTTCATTTTTGCATGTTCCGGTTCGTAAGAAAAATCCCTATGCACGATTGAATGGGGTTTCAGGAATCATAAAAAAGAATGCCCCTAAACTGCTCGCGAGTCCCCGCGTGCATATCTTAATAAAATCAGCGTGTAGGTTGTCTCCCTGAGGACTTTAGATCTGCTACTGTATATCGCTAAACGCAAGCATTCATCAGTGTATTTAAATTAGCTAGGCTATGTACCAAAAATGACATTTTACCGTGAGTCGAAGAGCTGTAAACAGTGTTGTAACTTAAATCTGCGTGTACAAAACCGCTTGGAGCTCCAGTGGAATTTTTGATTTCACAACGAGAATTCTGTCTAGCCGTTGATGTGCCGACGGCATCAGCACCCTCTGATCAAGGTAAACTAAATCTGACTCAGTGTCCGTCATGTTTGAAAGTTTGTAGTGCTGCGAGGTAGAACGTGCACACACAAGGGGCGCAGTTGAGCAGAGCTGCGGCTATCTGAATGGTCTGAACACAGAACAGCAGGTGGCTTTGATAAAATGGCCCATTATTTGACATAATACCGGTATTACGATATTGTCTCAACTACATATCGTTTTCCAAAATATATCGGTCGTAGTCGTAATACCGATATATCGCCCAGCCCTGTGTGTGTGTGTGTGTGTGTGTGTGTGTGTGTGTGTGTGTGTGTGTGTGTGTGTGTGTGTGTGTGTGTGTGTGTGTGTGTGTGTGTGTGTGTGTGTGTGTGTGTGTGTGTGTGTGTGTGTGTGTGTGTGTGTGTGTGTGTGTGTGTGTGTGTGTGTGTGTGTGTGTGTGTGTGTGTGTGTGTGATGGCCACCCTTGAAAGTGGAGGAGTTTGAGTTGTCTCCTGTATATTGTCTCTTAGCCTCTTCAGGGTTCTGCAGGTGTGGGGTGTGGGGAGAGGGTACTCAAATGAAACTCAACCCTTTTCACACTTGTTCTGTGAAAAAGATATGTTTAATTAATGTGCTAAAGCTACAGAATCAAAAGTTGCACAGAGGTATACATAATTTAGTGATGCCCACTGATCTGTTAGAAATGAGTTGGCAGTCTGGTCTCTGTCAGCACCCGATGACCAGGTCATGCGTGTACATTTGAGCTTTTTTTCGTTCTACTCCAATGAATGCGGAACACAGAGCACACAAAGAGAGCCAGACGGCCTTACAAGGTAGCTCCCAGAGTGAGAGTTTATGTATGATCTGCATGGCTCATTTGGGCAAATGTTAATTGGTGGCAATTAATTAGCCTTGTCCTCTATCAGCCAAATGCCCACCTTAATGATTTGGATGTCTATAGGAAATCTATTCTAAAAACAAATAATGATTGTGCCAGCAGGCCCCAATTGATCCTGTGTAGGAGGTTTGTTGGAGAATCACATCTAGCTCTTAGGTTTAAACTGGACTCCGGTTGGAGAGATTAGCATCCGCACAAGAGCAACAATATACAATAAGCAACTCATAAAACTCACACCTTACGATTAACATTTAACATTAGCATCTGTTGCAGCATGGCAAGGTCAAGATTAGGCCATGTTTACTAAGGACCACACACACACACACACACACACACACACACACACACACACATACATAAACAAACTTAAGGCCCCTCTCAGGGACTGTGCCAGGGACCGATAAGACCGTGTGCGTGTGTGTGTGTGCAGTCTAATTATAATTATACTTCATTCCAACACGGTCATCTGGCCCGGAGAGAGACAGGACCCATGATGTTTGCTGTAGGCTTTATGAGGGATGGACCATGTTGGGTTCACTGCTGTGTGTCAACAACACTGCTGTGTGGGCCGTTAAACACCTTTTTTTTGTTTGTTCTGGAGGCAGTTTGAAAGTGCAAATGTAGGCAGGGTGAGGTTACAGTGTTACTAATTGGCCAACGCTTGGTGTCAGATGTTGTTTTGCGTTTAGTTTTGTAGTATTGAGGTTACGTTTCCTGATGTATTGAGGATTTTTTTTTTCTCTTCTCTATTTTTGTGTTGAGCAGAGGCTGAATGGAGAACTTCCTCTTAGCGCGGATGAGCTAGAGAACGTTTTCGACACTCTGGATGCTGATGGCAATGGATACCTCACCCTGGACGAGTTCTCTTCTGGATTCAGTGGGTTCTGGAATATTCCCAGTCAAATCCTCAGACCTGTCACTTATTAGGAAACCGCTGAATTCTCAGTCTGTGTTTTTTTTAAATAGTCCAAACACACCACTCCACACATATCCCAAGTCAAATCTGTTAATTATGTGCTTATGTGCTAATTAAGATAATACTGTATGTCATGTACTCTCCACTTAAACACGGATAAATCACACTCATAAATCTATCAGCTACCAGAGCAGACTTAAATCTCAGAACCCATTTTATTTATAATGTACACATGAATACTTTCCCTGTTTATAAACTTACAAGCTAAGCACACTTCCTGCTGTATAAAACCCCAGCTCTACTCCCTGTGCCATGTGCTTCATTTCCTCCTGTCAGCACTATGCCTGCGTCAGCATTCCTGTCTGTCTTCCTCCAGGTGAGTTCCTGTTCGGCCAGGGAGTGTCCGTGTCGGAGCTGGGGGAGGAGGTGTCTTTCTCCGGAGCTCCCCCTGAGTCGTTCTACCAGAGCCACTGGGAGGAGCATCTGACAGGGGGAGGCGAGGAGGAGGAGGAGGAGAGGCACTTCTGCATGCTGATGGAGAGCCTGGGGGCCAGTAACCTGTTTGAGGAGTGAGTACAGTCAAACTGACCGCCCCGCTAGGGCCATTTCTGTTTATTTATTGTTGTTTATAAGTACTCTAAAGTGACCTGGACCCTCTAAAGTAATCAGCATCCGCCTCTGGGATCACTAGTGCCAGCGTTTCACAATACTGTAGCCTACATGTATGTGCTTCAAAGTACTTTTATGAAATTGTGCTTTGTTTTAGAAATAGATTTTACTTCAAATATATCAATATTTTATACTATCTTTTTCATGCCTATGCAAAATAGATTTGCCCATATAGTGCATGGTGCAGTGAGATCTAGATGAGCTGGGTTGTAATATGGAGACGTCTGAACAGAAAGTCCTTCAACTGGACGGGAAGGCTTCTGTAGTTTGGTGCTTAATTACCTGAGTCACCGTGATCGATTTGAGGAAAGGTCATTCTGCCGTTGGTGGAAAGGACGGTTTGGTCCAAGCTGAAAGTTTTTGTGTGCTCCATCTCGAAGTGTGGGCGTTCTCAGGGACAGCTGTCCCTGTGGGACTGTCTCAGACAGGACGGAGAACATCCTGCATCCTACACGCACACACTTCTCTCTCTCTCTCTCTCTCACACTCTCTGTCTTTCTCTTTCTCCCTTGCTAGCACACTACAAAGACACACAGGCCGAATGGGCCTTTTCTAGAACGCTTGAGTGAGCTCACCTTTAGCGTAGCACCTGCATTCGATCAGAGAGCAGTGGTGGATGGAGAGACGAGGCGGAGGACACTTCTTTACTTTCCTCATGACAGACTGAAAAGGAGGTGAAGTGTATAACAGATAGAGATAGATAGATAGATACTTTATTGATCCTCAAGGGGAAATTCAAGGGTCTCAGTAGCATACAGACATAACACACAACATGCACTTACAGCAGAAATGGTAAACATAAGTATAAGTATAAACATATAACTAAACTCAACTATACAATAAAGACATTAGAAGATAAGAAAGATAAGAAAACTAAGAAAACTAAATACTAAATACACTATATAAGTTAAATTAAAAAAGTCCAATGTGCTTGAGGGTGATGATCAAGCATAAGACGCTTGTAGTGACAGGGCCGGGACTGGTGAGGTGCTAAAGGGAGGGAGTGTCATGGTGAAGGTGCAAACAGTAGTCCAACCATAGTCCTTAGTTATGTGTGCCTGGCAAGGTGCTCAAGAAAGTGAGTGTCATGGTGAAGGTGCAAAAAGTAGTCCAACATTAGTCCAACAGTGCAACAGTGCAAGAGTAAGGTCTAGAGACCAGCATAAATAATATAGACAACTAGGAGAGTAAAGTATAATGTAGACAAGGTAAAATAAAAAAACTATTTCAGTGCAAGAACAGGTTGAGGTAATAGGGTTATAGCCATTCATTCATTCAGTATTGTATCAGAAGCCTGACCGCAGCCATTGATCATGTGTGCTAATATAGCATGAAAAACAGTGTAGCAGTAAAAAAGTAGTGAAAACATTAGGCTGTGTACATTAGTAAAACAGTAGTAAGCAGTAGTGGGCAGTCAGTACTCATAACATAGGGGCTTATGACAGGACAACTAAGCGTTGCCTTGCTGTGGAGATTGCAGAACTGTACTGTATGGACCTCTGCTGTTATCAGATTTTAGATATCGCTCCTGCAAGGGAAAGTGCATAGCGCTTCTCTCACAACCTTACACTCTCTCTGTCTCTGTCTCTGTCTCTCTCTCTCTCTCTCACATACACACACACAGCCAAAAGGTATTCTCTCTTTCTCTAGCTTTCTCACACAGACACACAACACACGCACACATACACACTAACTAATATGTTTGTGTGAAACTGGGTTTTTTAATAAGAATTGTTCTGAAGTGAAGATTAAAGTGTGGTCTATTTCTCTCCCTCCCTCTCTCTCTCTCTCTCTCGCTCACTCTTCCCATGGTTCCCTCTCTCACCCCCCACGTCCCCTCTACTCCAGCCCAGTTGAGGTGCGTAGTCTGTGGGCACAGCTGCGGCGCGACGAGCCTCACCTGCTGGCCAACTTTGAGGAGTTCCTAGCGCGGGTCACGCAGCAGATCAAGGAGGCCACTCAGGAGAAGCGAGAGATGGAGAGCGCTCTCAAGAGGTCAGTGAGGTCAACGACTCCAGAGCCAGGGTTTGATTAGGTCTGGGTTTGTCTAGGTGTCTCTCGGTGTGTTTATGCTGTTTGCTTTGTTGTTTGTGTGTGTGTGTGTGTGTGTGGAAGGGTGTTCTGTCACAGACTCCTTGTTTTGTTAGCACTCAAATTTCAATTGTTACTTTCGTGTGTGTGTGTTGGTGTGTAAATGTGAGTGTGTTTTCTTGCAGTTCTCTCTCTAAAAGCACGAGGCCTGCTGTAGCCCTTGCGTTAGTTTAGCCCTCTTAAATGCAAGAGAACGTCTGACATGGGACGTGGGAAGTTATCTAGCTACTTCAAACATGTGCAAACACCTTACAAGCACAATCAACAGCACAATTGTTGACCCTGAGAAAAGACCTGCTAGACTGCTAACTCATGCCCTTTGGCAATGTTTTGCTGTGATGGATTTTAAAACCATTTGCATGTAGTGGTTTGACCCAGACCACAGAACTGTACACAACATAGTTGACTATTTGGAATAACACGTCTGCTTATCTGTCCCTCACATGAGCACGAAGTCACAAATGTTTCAAACAGCTGGGCCTTTAAGGGGCGTCTCTGAATATCTCATTACCTGAACCCTGCCACACTGCAATAACCATAACCATAATCATGACACTGCCCCAGGGAAGTGGTCCTCTGCGCAGAGTGTGGAGAAGACCATTAGCAATTCATTATTGCTAATTGAGACGGCTCTTTTGTTGTCCTTTGATGCGTATGTATGTGGTTATGTCAGTGTGTGTGTGTGTGTGTGTGTGCCAATGTGGTTTTTGTGTGGTTAGATCCGGTGATGTTTTCATGTGGAAACACCCACTCTTCTGCTTCTGTTTGTGTTTCTGCCACTTATTACTTACTTGGACTCAGCTCCTACGCTCAGAGAAGTGGGCTTTGGAAGATGTTGTTTGTTCTTTGGTTTAAGTTAGTCTGTGGCTGTCAAACCTGTTCTTATTTGTTCAAGGTGATGCTCAAGAACTCTTTAGATATCCAGGGAATGCAGAGGAGAGGATACACGTTGAGACTACAGGTTCCTGTGCACTGAATTGGTTAATTTGCTCCAAAAACAGTGGGATGTAATGAAAGAAGATATTAAGCAAAAAGGTCCAACTAAGCTTTAATAAAAAAACGAACCAAATGCTATCAATCGGATGAACGGTTTGAGAGATATGCGAGTAACAGACACACAACAGACAGACAAACGTTCCTGTCATTGATAGACAGGTGGCTGTGTTGACCACGAGGCATTCAATTGATCCCAGTTCAGGACATGAAATTACTATTTTTCGTCTTTCAACAATCCTCTATAATTTTAGCAATATTCTTTTAATTAAGACACAGTCAGAACGTATTCCACAAGTGTGTTTGGACCAAATAAACATAGAGCATGTCTATGAGTAATTGTGTTAGCAGCTGTTCTCGTCGGCTGTATTCAGGAGCACAAATGGAGACGGTACTGGAGTGGGCACTGAATAGAAGCCCATAGAGCAGAACCACTTCAGATCCTGTCTCTGATCTCATTGCCCTGGCGCTTTAGCATATGCCTTTGATTTTGGAGTGCTGTTTTTGTTTGTGGGTTTTGTGTGTGTGTGTGTGTGTGTGTGTGTGTGTGTGGATGTGGATGTGGATGTGTGTCTGAAAACCAGCTCAGGTCTTTGTCAACATGGTCTGAAACCGGTGATGAAGCGTTCTATATAACCTTGCAAGTGCTACTTAATGGAAAAAGTCTGCTCTTAGACGATTCCAAAAATTGTATTTCAAAGGTTGAAATACGCTGCTCAAAACAATTAAGGGGACACTTCAATCACACATTGGATCAGTACTATCATTGTTTGGTGTTGAGGTGAAACTGTTATGAGGCAATTGTTTGATTTTGCAAGAGGAAACTGTCAGATGTTCTGTAAATGTAGTTTGAAAAAGGAGAAAAGGGCGGAAGGTTTCAAAAACTGTGTTTTAGCAATTGTGAAAAACTGTGTCACCTTAATGTTTTTGAGCAGTGTAGGTTGTGCGGCTTAATTTCAAGTGCAACTGACTCACTATTTTTTTTTTTATCTTACTTCAAGAAAGGAAAGTGCTTTCAAGTCAAGATTGTTGTTGGATTGAGTATGAAATATATAGACTAGTTGTAGGCAACCAATTCTTAGGAATTCTTGTTGCAGTGGCCGTCTGTAAATGTTAGACAACGTCTGTGTGTGTGTGTGTGTGTGTGTGTGTGTGTGTGTGTGTGTGTGTGTGTGTGTGTGTGTGTGTGTGTGTGTGTCTTTTTGGCGGATCGTGACTATGACATTAACTTGCAGGAAAGCGGCGACGCATGATGACGAGATTCATCGTTTGTACGAGGAGATGGAGCTGCAGATCAAAAATGAGAAGGACCGGATCATTATGCAGGTGTGTGTGTGTGTGGGTAAAGAATGTACCTGCGTCTGTGCTTACCTGCTGCGTCTCTCGTGTGTCCTTCCCAACGCCACTCGCACTTGTGCTATATTGCTTACATATTTATTGCCCCTAAAGTTTTTTAGGTTTTTAAAGTCATTTTTTCATGGTAACATTTTCTTGATCTTGTAGAGTTGTATTCAGGCTTTTAGGGAATATACAACTTTTATAAAAACAACATGTGTATGAAGAAATGTTTTTTTTCCAGTGTAACAATTTTAATAACAGTGGTGTTATTGTTTCCCCACTAATTTAATTGCACTAGATTGCTAAGGTAATGAGTTATCACGTCATGCATTGAAGCCAAAGTAAAGACAAATATCCTCAGTTCAGCTCTCTGACTCACTGTGTGTGTGTGTGTGTGTGTGTGTGTGTGTGTGTGTGTGTGTGTGTGTGTGTGTATTTGACCGCGTGGTTCTCTCTCTCAGGACTCGGCGCGGTTCCTGTCGCGCAGCCAGGAGCTGGAGCAGCAGCTGTCCAGTAAGGAGAGCGAGCTGGACCACCTCTTCCAGAAACAGAGGAGGGTAAGAGAAGTTCCCCTTGTTCAAGTTTTTTAGGAACATTCGCTTAAGAGAATTCTTTAAAGAAAATTATGAAAAACAAGTTACTGAAAGTGTTGTTACATCAACAATTGAGAAGAAAGTCTTTAAAAACAAAAGCACATTTGTACCTCCAATTAATCGAAATAATTCCATTGAGACTTACTGTAGACTGGTTGAACAGGATGTTGATAAATATCTCCAAGAAAAACAAAGATTACAATACAAAAACTTGACAAAAGAGGAGAGAAATGCTTTGAAGGATTTAAAAGAAGATGAGTCTATTGTCATTAAATCAGCAGATAAGGGGGGAGCTACGGTGGTTATGAACAAAACTGACTATGTAAAAGAATGTTTAAGACAGTTAGCTGACGAAATGTTTTATGAAAAAATACCACAAGATCCAACACAACGTTTTAAGATGATTATTTTTGAAACCCTTGATGAACTGTTTAAAAAAGGAGACATCTCCAGAAAAGAATATGGCTTTTTACGCATTGAACACCCGGTTATTCCTACTTTTTATACGTTACCCAAGATCCACAAGAATCTTGATCAACCGCCAGGCCGACCAATAGTGGCCAGTATTGGCTCTATTACATCCAGTTTGTCGACCTATGTGGATTACTTTATTAGACCTTTGACAGAAGTTATGCCTTCTTTCACTAAAGATACTGGTCACATTGTTAACGTCATTGAGTCCATTAACTCTCTGGGAGACGAGGAAATGTATTTAGTATCTTTTGATATCAATGCAATGTATACATCCATACCACATGATGGAGGCATGGAAGCACTGGACCATTATTTACCTGATTCTATGTGTAATCCTACTAAAACATGTATTGTGGAATTATCCAAACTAATTTTAAGACACAACTACTGGATATTTCAAAACACATTTTACATTCAGAGACATGGAGTACCGATGGGGAGTTCTTTTTCACCTTCTTTCTCAAATTTATATATGGGTTTATTTGAGGAAAATCATATTTATTCTAACCATGCTTTCAAAGATAATATCTTTATATGGAAGAGATATTTGGATGATATTTTTTGCCTCTTTAAAGGATCGGTGACGGAATTGACAGATTTTTTTGCATACCTTAATTCATGTTCTGAGTTTATATCCTTTAGCATGGATTATAACGACACAAAGCTGAGTTTTTTAGATTTGTTGATCATCCGAGAGGGGGAGAAATTATATACGGATCTCTACACGAAGCCTACAGCGAGAAACTCCCTCTTAAGGGCTGACTCTGACCATCCCTTGCCACTAAAAAACAGTCTACCTTTCAGCCAATTTTGTCGTTTAAAACGTATCTGTGAAAAAACCTGAAGACCTGACTAAGAACATGACAACCATGAAAAATAACTTTAGAAAGAGGGGCTACAAAAACTCTGTTTTGAATGAAGCAGCTAATAAAATGAATAATATACCAAGAACTGATTTATTAAAAAATAAACCAAAAAAGAAATCCAATAAACGGGTGCTATTAACCACAGAGTATTGCAGAAACTTTGGACAGTTAAAGAATATAATCATGAAACACTGGCATATTTTGGAATCAGATGATCAATTAAAAAATGTCTTTAATGAACGACCACTTGTTGTCTACAAAAGAGGTCGAAATTTAAGAGACCAACTTGTTCATTTATATCTGTCCCCTGACCCTATTGTGTCTCAAACCACCCTAGCACCGATCCCTGATGGGAACAGGCGCTGTGGTAACTGTACCCAATGCAATTATACATATAGGTGTAACAGTTTTAAACACCCACATACGGGAAAGGAAATTAAGATCAAAGGTAAAATTTCTTGTAGTACAACGTATGTGATATTTTTAATAACCTGTCCATGTGGTAAATCTTATGTTGGCAAAACGAGTAGATCTTTGAAGACACGTATATCTGAGCATCGAAGCACTATTAGATGCAAAAATCTGAATTATCCTGTTGCTGCTCATTTTGTTGAATTCAATCATCCAATTTCATCCCTTAAATACATTGGTATTGAGAAGGTATCATTGCCCCCTAGAGGGGATGATTTAGACAATTTACTCTCCAGAAGGGAACACTACTGGATATACCATTTAAAAACCTTAACACCTTATGGTTTAAATGTTGAATATGACCTTAAATGTTTTCTCTGAAGGGTTACCTGCAAAAGATTTGTTGTTTAGGCTTTCAGATTGTATTATTTATGATGTTTTAACCGAACTGATGTTTTAATCTCAATCTGTAAACATGTGTAAATAGATATAAATACTCTGGGTTACCCCTAATTAAGACTGATTTGCCAATGAGTGAGCCTTGTAGGCTACTCAGAGGCATTTAGGGTGACTAACCAATGGATGAGCTCTATGCACTAGGGGACCAGGTGTTCATTAATTGGGATGAATATAAAGACACTTTGGATGTTGGTGTTGTGTAAGTTTGAAGAAGGCCAGACGGCCGAAACGTCACTTCAACATTAAAACGTGGAGCAGAGTGTGCGACTTTCTCTTTATTTTCTTTAACAAGAGAAGTTCCCCAACACACCTGCAGTCCTCAGTTACCGCAGCCTCAATATTACACTCCATGCTGTGTGCCAACTAAGCACAGTGAAACAAAAGGGCACTTAAAAGCCAGTGGGCAGTGAAGGTCGTCATGGCAATCAATAATGCTGTGTGGTAAGGGCACTTAAATGGACTCAGAAGACTCACAGAAACTGCAGGGGCATGATTGAGATGACGGTATGAGATGGCAGCTTTTGTGTGCACTGGAACCTGAAGCATTAGGTCAAGAGGGTGATCAGATGACTGGGCCAACATTAATGACCTTAAAGGACAGGCAACAATTAGTATCACAAGAGGAATGGCTTTGTACCATTTAATATAGTTTCTATGCATATGGCTTAATAAACTATAGTCAATTGGTAGAAATGCTTGTCAAAACGTTAGGAGCTGGATGTGTGGATGAATGAAGCACAAGTATGCTTTATAAGCATGCACACTGTTTAAAGTTAGGCTAGGCTACACGGTAAACTACAAGTAAACCAAAGTTACATTTAGCTTTTTTAGGGCTGGATAAAGTTGACCAAATGGATATAGGCTGTTAGGCGTGAATAAAGTAGGCTACTTTGTTGCTCCAACCCTTCCAACGTTAATGGGGACGGATGTTGACATTTTCCGTATTTTGCGTGAGAAACCCGGGAAATCTCCCTTATTTTCATTGTTCAATGTTGACAGAGCTATGGAACGAAAGAGAACGTTATATGGCGACAGAAATCAACAATCAAACAAGCCACTTTGATTTTTTGCTGTTTTCATTAATACAAAAGATGGGTGACCCCCCCTCCTAGACAAAAAAAAGTTAGGTGACCCTCCCCTCAACAAAGAATAAAAAGACATGACCCTCCCCTATTTTCCTCCGGTGACCCCATTTATAAATAACGAACGGTCACTTATCATACCTGTTTGTTCGTACTCATCGCTCTACTTATCGTGACTAAATTCAAGATGGCGTCGAACGGTAAAATTCCTTAAGGTACTGTCTGTATAAATCGTATTGTAAATAATGTACCAGTGCTTTTTCAAAGTTCTCCATGTCTCGTTTTAAATGTCAAGGCCCTCGGAAGTCTACCAATGAAGTATGGAGCTACATTAAGCTTCGTAAATGGTGTAAAACAGTGATTTATTTGCATGGCTAGGCCGATGCCCGAGGCACCACAATGAAACCCTGTTGGTAGCATTGGCTAACTAGCGCCATATTTCTGAGTGCAGGGGACAAGCTGAGGTGAGCTATGAGACATACGTTCACACTTGGTATCATGTTTCAAGACACTTTAGGTCAAAATCACACCGGAATTATCCTTTAAATCTGCTCTCAAATACTCCCATTTCCTATTTGCTCTCCAAGAACTAAAGGATTAGTCTGTAGACTGGGCTTGGTGAACACTTCTCTACGTAAGTCTGTATTATAGTGTGTTATAGTGTGTGTTTTGAGTCACATACGTATATGCCTAGTCTTTACCTGCCACTGCCAAACAATACGAGTTTGAGTGTCAAAGGAGGGTTGTTGGGTTTGACCTAATTCACAGCTAAGCTTTAGGTAAACCCGGGCCTTTGACAGCATTTAGTTTAGCTCTGACGCAAACTAAGGTCCACCTTTAATGTGTTAGTTAGTGACTATTGGTCAGACACGGACTGAAACTGATTCAAGGATTCAGCTGTAAATAGCCGAATCCATTCATTGCAGCGTACAGTAGAATCGCAGGAGCACAGTGGCAATGAATCTCTCCCCGCCCTGATTAGTAGTGGACCCTGTCATTAGCATCCTGACACGCTTCATGTCCCATGTTTCAGCCCATGGCCCTGTTGGTCAGGCATGTGGCTGATCAGGTGCTGGGCTGGTTGTTTGGTGTAAGTGGGTCAGTGATGCTGCCCTGTGTGTCTGTGCTTGAATTTCTTTTATCTGTCCTGTGTGTGTGTGTATGCTGTGCGTGTGTGTAATATGTATAAAGTGCATTTATGGATTGGATGGGATGTGTGCAGAAGCTTGTGACTATATTTTTTCATACAGCTTCTATGTGTGTGTGTGTGTGTGTGTGTGTGTGTGTGTGTGTGTTTTGTGTGGCAGAATATTTTGCCCGTTTAGTGGACAGGAGCCCATTTTGTCGTGTATATTTTTATCCTGATGGCCTTGAGTAGCACTTTAGTGGCCACCTTATCTGCCTGTCCTCTTACAACCTGTTCTCTCGCTGAATAGTACACACACACACACACACACACACACACACACACACACACACACCTACCTCACCATTGAAACACTTCAGCTGGCCAGGACATTCACACTCTGTCCAGGAGCTCAGTTGGAGTACTTAGTCTGGCTACCCCCTCATATGAATTTACTCAGTAGTTGCCAAAAGCTTTCTCATACACTTCTTGGCTACTGGTTGTTTTGAATAGCACTGGTGTGACCATGTGCTTTAGTTGGAATGTGCAGTGGGAGGTCATAACGCACAGCAAATTTATTTGGTATATTGTATATGATATTGATATTGTATATTACCCAAATGTTGTTCTCTTAGCGTAGTTCTGAGGTGTGTGAATATTGGATGAAGGTGATACATTGTGGTTGTCTCCAACATTCTCACCTGATAGCACATAGCTGAAGCTGTTCATTTCACAGAAAAGGAAAGGTGATAGATAAGTCTAAGGCTGTGTCCTCCGAAATGGGAAAAAATACTGCCTTTTAAGATATCTAACAGGGGAACGAGGTATCGAGACCAGGGTTTCCGTTGTCCGGTATACCGGACATTGGCCGAAAAAAAAATGAAATGTCCGAAAAAATTAAATCTCTCCGGTCAAATTGTCCGATTGAAATTGGCTAATAATCCCGTCCCCTAACGCAATCTGAATTTGAGAATAAGCCATAATACGTAAGCCTATATTATGCGTCCTCTGGCTATGTTTTTAAACGAACAGGCTCTACCGTTTGAAAAGTAAGCTATTAAACAACACGCATAGCCTAGGCTATGCTGCATTTCAAATAGGAAGCGCACGCTTAAAACGTCCATGTTAAACAACGAACAGTGAGGCGGTTCGAACATGGCCAGGCCCAGGCAGACTAGCCTTAAAAGTTTTTTCAGAGGCCAGACGCGATGGATGATGATAAATTGGTAACGTCTAAAGCCTCAGATGTCCCGTCAACTCCAACACCACCAGATAAAAAGCAGAAGTGTCGGGCGTATCTGTCGGAATCAGTGACATTGGAAGTGGAGTTGCGGGGGATGCGGCCGCTCCAAGACACTGTCATTCTCCGTGTACACTGTCACTGGACATGCAAAGTGTTCTTTGCCCAAAGCATACAGTAGGCCTATGCGTTCTCTGTCTATGATCTAGGGCCTCCTCGACGAGGAGATTAGGCTACTGGTCCGCGAATAATTTCTGCCACAATTAAACGGTATCATTGAACCGCGGCCGAAAGAAAAATAAACTAAACATTTCCAAGAATAGGAAACATTTCCTAATTTATTGTTATCAAATAGAGGCATAGCATTAGGGGGTAGTGGTGTGAGCGCTCATTCTTGTATGTGCGCATCTGTGTAAGTTACTGTAAACAGTCACCACTGGAGATAACGTAGCAGCAACAAACAACGTAGCCTTTTTAAAACAACGAACGAAGCGGACTCTTGCTGTCCATGAAAAGATACTGGCTAGATCTTGTTCGGTAGGTTTATGTTAGGCTAATGAACATGTTGCATTCTATACAGCTTGATTATAGCCTGTCTCCAATTTTCCCTTAATTTGACTAATTAAGAAGCGATAATATATTTGACCGGCATATCATCAAAATGTCCGGAAAACGAAACCTCGACCGGCACCATTTTTTTCTAGCGGAAACTCTGATCGAGACATGTCCGAGTCAAATATTTCTGTAAAATGCTGCCTTCTAAGACGTTTGTTTTGCTGAATTTTGAAGGCAGAGTAGATATCCTTCTAAAACTGAAAGTTCCGGTCCTTGATTATGATTGGCTGAATCGCGTTCGATGCCGTTGTAAAATCCAACACAAACATACACCTTGACCGCATTCCGTTCTATATTACTGCGCTATCATAACTTGATACAAAAGATAAAGTAGCTGCGTCTCAACGTTGCTTGGCAACCATTCAGACAGAGGAAATATATTTCTTGGCGGAAGAATGATTATCTATGAATAAATCATTACATTTCTCGTTGCTTTGCCTTTACTTTATGAAACTTTGCCAGGTATTTATAACAACAGTTTTAGAAAAGCAATAAGCCACTCGAGTTCGTATGGTATTCTGACAACGGTGAGATGCAGCTAAAACGGTAACGGTATTTCTAGTATTCTGACCGGTGTTCTGTGTTGCTATCTTGCTAGGCTGTCCGAAACAAAGTTCGTAGCTGGTACCTTGATGCCTGCTATGGCAAGTGACTCATTACAGAGCTGAAGGCACCGAGACAATAGACAGCTGCCTTCTGTTTCGGATAGACCCTAAGTGCACATCTGTGTGTGTGTGTGTGGACACAACACTGCTCATTTGCTTTCTAGTTCTCCGTTTTACTTTTTCAACATCTTACCCTTTATTCCTCCTCTCTTTTCTCTCTCCCTCTCTCTATATACTGTATATATACATCTTTATCTCCCTGCACCTCCCCCTCTCTCTCCCTCCCCACCTCTCTCTCTTTCTCCCTCTCTCCTCATCTCTCCCCATCTCTCTCTCCCTCCCTCTCTCCTCATCTCTCCACCTCTCTCTCTCTCTCTCTCTCTTTCTCGCGCTCTCTCCCTCTCTCTACCTCTCCCTCCCTCTCTCCCCATCTCTCTGTCTCAGTTGGAGGGCCAGTGCAGGGAGCTGAGTAGCGAGCAGCAGGAGACGCGGGTGGAGAACGCCAAGCTGCGCCAGACAAACGAGGAGCTGCAGCAGGAGCTGGACCTCACCGCCCAGGAGCTGTCGCTCGCGCAGGAGCAGCTCGGCCTCCTGCAGGAGCAGGCATCACAGCTACATGATGAGAGAGAGCTGTGAGTCACAGACACAGACACAGACACAGACACAGACACAGACGGCTCAGGACACACACACACTTCTCAACATTTTGGAGCAGGCCTCACAACAACAATGGAAGTGGGTCCAGTTGACGGGCCAGATAACGATACTTGTTTGTGGGAGGCAGGTTGCTGTAGAGTGTTGGCAGAGACTAGCCGAAGGTCAGATGCTGTGGTGCGTTGGCGACTGGTCAGACGCTGTGTGTTCGCCCATGGTTATGCTGTGATTGCATCATTGTGTTTTGTCTTTGTTGTTCCCATAGTGAGATGTACCGAGTCACTGAAGGTCTGCAGAGGGAACGGGCCAGTCTGCTGAAACAGCTAGACCTGCTGAGGTGAGAACACACACTCTAACACACCTCACACACATTCACACATTCTCATTCACACATACACATAAACACATGTAAGGATCCTAATTACCAGGCTGATGATAATCCTTTCAATCATATGTGGACTTTTGTTCAGCTACTAAGTGTGGGCCTGTTGTGGGTCTACTGTCACATGCTTGTCACATGTCCATTGGAACAGTTAACTATAGGGATAGGAAATGTAATCAAATGTGTACCTTAGCATGTCTTTATTGATTCACTCTTACTACAACAATGGTCTCAAGTCTCATCAGCAGTACTCCTCATGTGATCCCAAATCAGCTGACCTCCAATCATGTGATCCATATCAATGTAACCAATCACAAACTGGGTAGCCTATTTAAGGGAAGTTGACACATTATTCTGGGAGCCTCTGTAGCCAGAACTCCTACACCCCAGGTTTGTAGCCATCATCCTCTGAAATGGTATGTTCTCTGATTTGATTTCCTAAATGTTCCTTTAACCTGTTTTCGTAACTTTCATATTATTCATTTAGATGTACCTTCTAAAATGTATTGGATGTAAAATAAATTGTTATGCTCTAATCCGCATAGCCTTTCTATTGTAGCCTTTCTATATCAACCCACTATGGATAGCAATGTTACATTGAACCGAAACGTTTCTAATACTGAGCGGAGTCAGATTTATTCGGTGTAACAGGGGTTTATAATCAATTGTTGTATTTCCAACAGCGCGCGGACAGCTTCACGATTTCCTTCACCACTCTTCAGTTCCCTCATTGGTCCTGAAAAGTGACGTCATTATACACATCCTGAATGAAAATTACACACACACACACACACACACACACACACAGACACACACACACAGACACCATATTTCATCTCATTCATTTAAGACCTTCTTGGTGGAGCAGCGGTAACGCCATCGTCATGACAACCGGTCAGCCCAGTCTCGTATCCCAAACCCGCTGTTGAATCCTGAGTCTGTGTCACTTTGGATAAAAGCATCTGCTACATACCGGTCAACTTTAACTTTCTTTAGCCCGATTCTGGGCTGTCCTTTCAGTTTCTGTTGCCTGTCCAGTTCATTCCTACAGACCACATATGCACACTCAAGCAATCAAGTAGGTATTTTTCATTGATTGCTCAGTCACTGATTCCTTATGCTAAAACAGTCCTGCAGCCCCTGTCCATGGCCAAAATGACCTAACTCGTAAGAGGAACCGTTGGCTTCTTGTGTCCGGGCTCTGAGGCTGCTGCACCAAGCCCTGGTTTCCTCTGTTGAACTTGGGGGGAAAGATTAAACAAGTGTCTATGTAGAGAAAACTTGCTGATGATGTCATATGTTCCACTGGGCATGAGCACGTATTTCTTATCATCTTATCCTCGGAAGGAAACAGAAACAGCCGTAGACACTCACAAACAAACACACACTCACACACAGACTTATCTTTCCCTTTTTATCACTTTTTTCTTTCTCAGAGAAATGAACAAACACCTTCGGGATGAGAGAGATATGTGCTATCAGGTGAGCATGCTGGGAATAGCCCCAATAGATAGCCTTTACACACACACACCGCAGAACTAGGCCAAGAGAGTACATTCAGCTTTTTCCACCATAACAAATGGTAAACAACATACTACAATCTCCACTATAGGCATCCCAGATCACAGCCAGCTACCAAGCCAAATATGCTTATTACTAGCTGTCATAGCAAGCATCCTGATGGACATCAACAAGTGAAAGACATTTTTACATGTATTCATTTCTGCATGTAATCTTTCTTTGTTTAGTAAAAGGTCTTTAGCTCCTACTCCCATACAATCAAACATCTTGACACCTCAGAGACAACTGAAAATGTTTACACTCCATGAAGGATCAACGTTGGTTTATCTGTATTCACTGTTACTCAATCCCATTTGTTTTGTACATCAGTGCTGTGATTTCGGACTGTTAGTGAATACTTTCTGGCTTTGCCTGCTTCCCAGAATCCCAAGAGTTTGTCCTGGAGTCAGAGATCGGCTTCCCTCAGCTCCAGATACTCCGAGCGGCAGTCGTCCTTAAAGAGGTACACATCCGTAGACATGTGCGCACCAGATGGCTGATACTATCTATTAGGTCTACTTAGGGTTCTTTTGCAAATCTAGTGAATTGATGCACTGCCTTTACAGTCCTGCAGTTTAAAAAAAAAAAAAAAAAATGTATGCTTTTGCCACCAGTTTGCCTAACTCGAATATAATGAAACATAGTCAGCCCTTGTCACTGTTTTTGATGTTGTTCATACATTCTGACTGCATAAGAGATATAGTCTCTTAAGAAGCCATAGAGATCTTAATGAAATAGTATTCATACCCCATAGTCACATCATTATTCAAGATGAACAGCCATGAGTTATTTCTTAATGTAGCACGAAGACTAATAATGCAACATTCAGGTTGTTCATCTCCAGGTTCATTTCCCCAGAAGGGATTTTTTTTTCTTGTAAAGGGCTACACAGACCACTATCTGTTGTGTAATTGAATAAAGAACCCTCCTTAAGACCGGCATATTGGAAGAAAACAATGTATTTAGCTAGATGGACTAAAATGGAGCATGCTGCTTTTCCAGGCTGTTGTTGTTGCTCCAGGATGTTATCCTTTTTTGAAGCTTTCTCAGTTCGTATGGTTACCATGCTTGTTGTTTTTTTATGTTTTGAATGTGGCACTTTATATTTAAGGCTGCATAATGAATGGGACTTATTTGTTGTGACAGACGGTTAGGCATTTCCATAATGACTAGATGTTAGTTGTGACAGACGGTTAGGCGTTTCCATAGTGACTAGATGTCACTCTCAGATGCTTGGTTTTGTTTCTTTGTTTTTACTGTTTTTGATTCAAACTTTCTGCTGCGGGTGTTGCATTGTGTAGAATACACCACTCCATTTGATTAGTCTTTTCTCCCACTCTGCAGTCAAGAGGGAAATCAAGCTCAATTTGCCTCAATTTGTTCTACTTCTGCCTCTGTTTACCTCTGGAACAAAACACAGTGTTGGTGCAGCTCTCAGCTTTCTCCAGTTCTACCAGATGTTATTGAAACTGAAGAAAGAAAGAAAGAAAGAAAGAAAGAAAGAAAGAAAGAAAGAAAGAAAGAAAGAAAGAAAGAAAGAAAGACGTTTGTCCAGTGCAGTATGAGCAAGCCCATGTTACCCATATGATCCTCTGTGGTCTGACTTGCAGTGATACAGACGAAGAGGAAGTCCTGCCTCACTCTAAGAGGAAGAGCAAGATGGGATTGAATGGCCACAACGCTCTCCCTGGGCAGGAGAACCTGCCCCTCAGCACTGCTCCACACAAACACCTGCAGCGCATCATCTCCATAGAGGAGGACCACCTGCCTGACCTCCTGCAGGAGGAGCCCAGGACTCAGCTCCGGCAGTGGAGCGAGGAGGAGGGGGTAGGACACATACAGGCATGCATACACGCACATATGCATGCACACACACATGCACACACACACACACACACACACACGCGCGCACATATGCATGCATGCATGCACACACACACACACACACACACACACACACACACACACACACATATACATGCATGCACACACACACACACACACGCGCGCACACACACACACACACACACACACACACACACACACATTAGAGGTCGACCACAGGACAGTTTTGATCCTTATCGACACATATTGTTATCGGTCTTTTTTTGCTAGTATGTCTGCCTAGTACATTAGAATTGGGACTTATTCTTAAACTGTTATGTCATGCCTGGACACTATAGCCTGTCTTATTCAAACAGTATTTTACCAGTATTCATTTATTTGCCCATATGGACAGTTCTTCCTACATTAAAGTTTAAGAATGAGTGACTAATTCTTGAAAAGTATGAAAAGTATTTGCAAGCATTCCTTTTGATATACATTTGTTAATTACCATCCCACTAACCAAACAGCTACATACCGGTAAATCAAAATCAGCCCAGATGGTCAACCAAATATCAGTTATTGGCCAATAGACTACTGAAGCCATGACCTAGCGTTGTCAAGGCAGCAATGGTCACTGGACCTAAACAAACCAGTCTAACCATAGAGGTGACCATGATGGTGGCTTTCTTAGTCTATTTATATTTTTACAACATTTCTAAGACGTTAAATTGTTTTTATACTGTAGGAATCATATACTACAACACATATTCATACCAACATGATCAAATTTGCGACTACAGCGTTTTGTTTTAGCATGGGTTTCCTCAGTAAAAGTTTTTATTTTTTGAGGCAAAAAACGTCACTCTTAACATCCACCAATCTTTAATAAGACGTAAAATATCCACTGGTCACTGGAATTGTGTTTCTTTCTATTACACCTACCAGGGAATCTGTATTATGTGGCTAAGCTGCTGCCTAGCAGGTAAAACACATTTAAATGGCTATAGCCTAGCCTACATTTAAAACAATTTATTAGCGAGAAATGATGCCACATGTCTACATTCTATTGAAGCCACTTCAAAAGTTTGTTTAGATTCAGATGGAAACGGAATGTCACACTTTGGTACTCTATATAGAGCCATTAGAAGCATCCACATGTCTTTGGCTCCTGAGCACACATGCCTTTTCTCCGCAGGATTTGGAGGAGGGCATTGACCTGCAGATGAGTAACATCTACCCACCCAGGTCCAGCACCCCCAGCTCTGAGAGCCGTCGCTCCGACACCCCCATATCCCCCCGCCACCAGCCCATCGGCAAGGAAACCGCAAGCAGCGTAAGTGGACATCTTGGGTACCTAAGGGGGTCCTAAGGGGGTTGTTTGTTTTTTGTTTTTTCTTTTTAATCCTGGATTCCTTTTTCTTTTTTTGTTTTGTTTGTTTTTCTCTTTCATTTATCCAGACAAGTGCAAGAGAGACAGCTCTAAGCACTTGGACTTTCAGGTTGTCAAAACTACAGTCAACTACAGTCAACTACAGTTAACTACAGTCAATTACAGTCTACTACAGTTAACTACAGTCAATTACAGTCAACTACAGTCAAGTACAGCTTCAGCTGTTGATTCTGCTTCATCCTCTGAATGTACTCCTCGCAAAAACAGCTTAGAAACAGTTTAAATAATAAGTCTGATTCCGGTCTGAAGCAGAAAATTGCTGTGTCTCCATCAGGGAGTTCCTCGGAGGAGGATTAAGAAAGCACAGAGACGGTTGAGTTCATCAGTCCATAGATATATATACACACACACACACACACAGAACACTGACGCTCTCTTCAGACAAGGGGAAATTACAGGGGTGTTTTTGCTAAGCTAAAAATGGCCAACACAGGTGTATTTGTCTTGTTTCTTTGTGCCGAGTAATTTTCACTGAAATGGCCAGTCGAGATGCCATGTTCTCACAAGACTTATATTCCAGAATGTCAGCAGTTGTTACTGGTATCAGTCAATCATCCAAAATGCTAATCCTGCGTGAATAGACCTTTTGTTCCATGACGTGGAGGTCTCTATCCTCGCCTGTCCATTGTGTGGGTGGGCACACAGGAGTCCCTGCACTTGGAGGCCCGCTGTTCATTTTCTTTCATTGTGACTTTCTGAGCCTCTCAAAGCCTCTCATTACTGGGTAGTTATCTTTTTGTGAGTTCAGACACCATTCTCTACCTACCTGAGGCCACTGTGAGCAGAAGGAGGAGATGCTGTGTGTCTATGAACAGAGCAGGCTGTTAGGCTATTCAGTGGTTTTGACATCCATGATGATCCACAGATGGGGCTTGAATTTACATTCACAACGGTAAACGGTTATGTTACGGTTTCAGTAACGACTGCTGTCTATATGCTCTCTCTCTGTCTCTCTCTCTCTCACTTACTCTCTCACTCTCTCTCTTTCTCTCTCTCTCTCTCTCTCTCTCTCTCTCTCTCACTCTCTCTCTCTCTCTCTCTCTCTCTCTCTCTCAGGTTGAAGGGACGCCCTCTGCTGCTCCAGACCGGCTCTTTAAGATCGTTCTGGTGGGAAACTCAAGTGTGGGGAAAACGTCCCTGCTGCGCCGCTTTTGCAACGACAGCTTTCACCCCGGCACCTCAGCCACAGTAGGTGTGTGATCATTTAATACTCTCTCATCTAGCTGAGATGCATGTGAATATCAGCATGATGTCCATGCCCCCTGAGAATTTTTTTTTAACAAGGTCAGGATCATCATCGGCAGATACAATATGAACAGTTCTGATATGTCTTGCTGATTAGATCTCTGGGAAGCCAACCTGGCTGTCTAATGCTTTAATGATGCTTGATAGATAAATGGGACATATTTTACTTCTAGTTGAAATGCTTTCTTTATTTTTCATGTGTGAAGGTCATTAGTCAAAAGACGGACTAGGTCAGGGATTCCCAAACTGTGGTACGTGTACCACCGGTGGTACACAAGCTTCCACTAGGGGGTATGTGAGATGAAATGGTCAATGTCGGAAAGGTGTTTAAAAAATCTTTTTTGTTAAAATCTTAAGCCTATGCTCTTTTTTCTTTGTGTTTCCTAATGTTGTTCTCCACACTGTTTTTTTTTAGTGTGAGAGCTCATAGGCCAGTTGCACATTGTGATTTTGTTATTTGTTAGCATGTACTGTAGGGCGGCTAATTAAACATGATGCCTGGAATGCGTCAGTAGAATGTGTTACATTTTTATGTGTCGAATGGTGGGGGTACGCGAGCCGAGTCAGGATTGGGAACCGCTGGGCTAGGCTATATTATGTATGTATCTACATTTAGGTTATCACAGCAAGAGTAATAGATTGAATCTAGGACAGGCGAGACTTGGTGCTCTCTGAAAAATATAGGCATATCTCACATTGGAGTCATTCCACGGCAACTCAGCCACCCATGTACATGACACCTCTCAGATTTTGCTGAAAAGCGGTGAATATATATGCCTTATGTTACCAAACAAAGGAATCTGAAGTTTCAGGTCAATATCTAACGGTTTGCCTGTGGCGTCCATTTGAATTTCGGGTGCCACGGCCCTAATTGACACATTGGAATTTCACATTTCATCTTCTGCCATTTTTGGAAGCCCATAACGTCTGTTCTAATAGTGGTATGTTTGGGTGTTGGGATGTTTGGGTGAGAGGTGGGTCACCAAAGTCCTAAAAAATGTTGACGGCATGTGTGATTTTTCACTGTTTGGGTGGCCCTAGCACCACAATTAATGATCATATTTATTCTAAACAGGATTATTTGTTAAATGTGGGAACCTTGCTCTTGCCAAAATGAATTTGAAGGGTATGGTATCACTGGTGGGGGTTTTATGGGGGTCCAAAAACCCTCCGGCAGAGGTGACTCTTTAGGAACCCCATATTTGGACCCCCAAATGACCATGTGGGCACTTGATGATCCTAACGGGATTTATACCAGATAAAAATACATATTTGTATGTATACTTTTAATGAAATACATTTTTTGACTATGAAGCTTCATAATATTAATTTTAGTCTTTATAATGCACCATTTTGGACATTGTTTTCAGAAGTCTGGAATGTAGATCAGGGAGAATTTAGTGATGATAAAGCATGAAGATAGTGGAAATAACTTAGTATTATGCTCAGTGATGGCAAACAATTGAATACTGGGACTGTCACAGATTAACCCCTTATCCCCCATGAAAGAGACCCTCTATCAAACTTCAAAATTGATATAAAGCAATGATGCGATCGTGTTCCACTGATCATTTTGGCCGAGGCGTAACTTCTCTCCAGTTTGTATGTTTCCTCGTGTTTTTTAATATCTTCTGCACTAACAAAGAAGAATGTAATGTTCTTTTTTGCAACGTCGCATGGGAAAAGCCCATGTGATGGAATCGGCGGAACTCTCAAGCGTCTTGCAGCAAGTCTGCAGGCCACTGATGCAAACCATATTCTGACACCAATTGAGATGTTTCAATGGGCAAAAGAAAACATTAACATTACATTCTTCTTTGTTAGTGCAGAAGATATTAAAAAACACAAGGAAACATACGAATTGGAGAGACGTTACGCCTCGGCCAAAACGATCAGTGGAACACGATCACATCATTGCTTTATACCAATTTCCAAAAATAAGATACGGATAAAAATAATATCACAGGATACAATATTCACAGATGTCGATGCAGGAAAACAATCGGATTCAGAACACTTGGATACAGAACACCCGGAGGCAGAACACTCGCGGTCAGATCAGCCACAAAACTCAATTTTCCATCCAGGAAAATACATTGTCTGTACTGTATCTATGATGATGACTGGTTCATTGGAAACATTGTTGAACGTTCAGATGAACATGGTGACGTTTTTGTGAAATTCATGAAGTGTGTCAACAACATCCTCACATGGCCATTGGACCAAAGACAAATCCCCTGTTGGGTGCCATTCCAACATATCATTTGTTGTGTCAGTGTGCCAGACATCTATGGACGCAGTGCTCACCAATACAAACTTGACCAAAAGGACCATGACAAAATTATGTCACTGCTTCCACAATTTCTTGGATAATAGTTAAAGACACTATTCAATTTAATTTTCAATTTTATTTGGAGTGACAGGGGCAAGGAAAAACTCCCTTTTATTTGTAGTGTTCTTACACTATGTAACATTCTTGTTATTTAGTTCTTTAAAAGTTTGATGGCGGGTCTCTTTCATGGGGGACAAGGGGTTAATCCGTGACAGTCTCAGTATTTAATTGTTTGCCATCACTGAGCATAATACTAAGTTATTTCCACTATTTTCATCAAAGTCAAAGTCAGCTTTATTGTCAATTTCTTCACATGTTCCAGACATACAATGCTTTATCATCACTAAATTCTCCCTGATCTACATTCCAAACTTCTGAAAACAATGTCCAAAATGGTGCATTATGAAGAATAAAATTAATATTATAAAGCTTCATAGTCAAAAAATGTATTTCTTAAAAGAAAGAACAAATATGTATCTTTATCTGGTATAAATCCCGTTAGAATCATCAAGTGCCCACATGGTCATTTGGGGGTCCAAATATGGGGTTCCAAGAGTCTCCTCTGCCGGAGAGGGTTTTTGGACCCCCATAAAACCCCCACCAGTGATACCATACCCTTCAAATTCATTTTGGCAAGAGCAGGGTTCCCACATATAACAAATAATCCTGTTTAGAATAAATATGATCATTAATTGTGGTGCTAGGGCCACCCAAACAGTGAAAAATCACACATGCCGTCAACATTTTTTAGGACATTGGTGACCCACCTCTCACCCAAACAGTAAGGAATGTTGATTCTGCCTCCAGAATTGTGTAGCTACAATGAACTACCACACCAGTTCCCAGCCCTCTACCACTATTAGAACAGACGTTATGGGCTTCCAAAAATGGCAGAAGATGAAATGTGAAATTCCAATGTGTCAATTAGGGCCGTGGCACCCGAAATTCAAATGGACGCCACAGGCAAACCGTTTGAGATATTGACCTGAAACTTCAGATTCCTTTGTTTGGTAACATAAGGCATATATTCACCGCTTTTCAGCAAAATATGAGAGGTGTCATGTACATGATACCCCGATATTGGCTGTTTTCACATGGAATGACCCATTGATAGAAATTCATATTCAAATTCAATTCAATATCATGCATCCCTACAATCCTTGGCTCACACTGGAAAGAGAGTGTGTTGTAATATACTGTGTGTGTGTGTGTGTGTGTGTGTGTGTGTGTGTGTGTGTGTGTGTGTGTGTGTGTGTGTGTGTGTGTGTGTGTGTGTGTGTGTGTGGTGGAGAGAGGAATGACGCAGGAAAAGCAGACTAAAGAGATGATGAGTGTTTGTGGTTTGTGTTAGTGTGTGAGTGAGAGAGTTTAAATGCTGATATTTGTAAACTATGAAGAACCACTGGGGGCTACTGGTTGTTACTTCTTATTGTTAATGCCGAGTTGTTTGCAGAATGGTTTAGTTTTCTGCAACATCACCAACACTTCTACCACCTTCTCCACTTCATCTGAATTTCTGTCCTGCTCAAAAGCACCCTTACTGCACACTTAACCTTAACAACTGGACATAGTACTACAGTTGCACAGGCTACAATTTCATGAAGACCAGATGGGTACTTTCTAGACTGATTAGGTGTGAAGGCCACTCATTGCAAGATAATTGAAACTATTTTGCAATTATTTAAACATAATATCACATATACAGTTACAATTTGTTGATTCAGTTTCACAATAGGTCTGTTGGTATGGGCTCTGCATCTTTAGACAGTTGTCCTCTGCTAATGGCAAACATGATCTGTTTGATATGGGATGAACGATTTGGTGTCAACAATAACTGTAATTGCATTTCTGCCTTCATCAAGCTCACGTCCAGTACTGTATTTTCGCAAAAAACTACCTTCTCAGACAGTATGTGAGTGTTTGCAAACGTTCGCCAAAAACGGCAGAAACCTGTTTGCAAACGTTTGCAAATGTTCGCCTATGTTTGCAAATGTTGAACACACCTCTGGCCTTGTGAAAGCTGTGAAAGGAAGAGCAGTTGTGCTGTGTTGTGTAAGAGTGTGCTGTTAACATGCTGCTTACTGGTGTGTCTGAGTGAGTGTGTGAGTGTATGAGTGAACTTCCAAACCACGCCAAGCCAAAGCCACAAGAAACCATGATGCACACAATTAAAAAAAAAATCCAAAACAAAAAAAAGATTTGTAACATACAATACACAGAAACTCAAATAATCACTATGACAATACAATAGACATATATAAATAAAATGTGTGCAAGGTCTGTTTATTATAATAATATATGGCAAGCCGATTGAACATTTATTCAGATATCTTGATATCAGGCATAATTGTCATGTACATGCAAGACATTTCTGTCTACTAGTTAACTAGTGAGCCATTTCTGTGTGAACTAGTTAACTAGTGACAGCCAAAATGCTCACTAGTTAACTAGTAAGGCCCAAATTCTCTATAGTTAACTAGTTTATATGTTTCATATCTTACTAGTTAACTAGTAATGCTCAGCATGTTCACTAGTTAACTAGTGGACACTGAAATGTGCACTAGTTAACTAGTTTAAAGACTTCTATATTTTACTAGTCAACTAGTAAGGTACAAAAATGTTTACTAGCTGACTACTGAATGTCAAATTCCCACTTGTTAACTTCTATGTAATTTGGCCAGCCGCTTGGGCATTTATTCTGATATCTTGATATCAGGCCAACATGCAAGCCATTTTTGTCAACTAGTTAACTAGTGAGCCATGTTTGTGCACACTAGTTAACTAGTGACAGCATAAATGCCCACTAGTTAACTAGTGAACACATATTAGCTTCACTAGTTAACTAGTGAGAGCCAGAAATGTCCACTAGTTAACTAGTAAAGGCCAAAATGCATACCAGTCAGCTAGTTGAAGGCTTTTGGGTCTCACTAGTTAACTAGTAACAGCCAAAAATGTGCATGTTTACTAGTGAAGGCAAAACTCCTCACTAGTTAACTAGTTGGAGTAGGTCAATGTCACTAGTTAACTAGTGAACCATAAATGGCTTACTAGCTAGCTAGGTGATGGCAGCAGGCTCACTAGTTAACTAGTTGATGCATCCTTTGTCCAAACTAGTTAACTAGTGAGGTCATAAATGTATACTAGTAAACTAGTTGAAGCCTAAATTCACACTAGTCAGCTAGTGGCGCAGAATTAAAATTAGGAGGCGGAGAACTCTGGAAATTGAGGCTTTCTATTGGCTCCCTATGTCCAAATAGAAGATGACAACCAATCACAGCGCAGAATTTCACAAAATCCCACCTACAACATTTGCATAGGAACTCTAGCTAGTAAACTAGTGGCTTCAGTGTGACACATGTAAACTAGTGAAGGCAGAACTGCTCACTAGTTAACTAGTGAAGACCCAAATGCCCACTAGTTAACTAGTGAGGTCTAAAAAGTGTCACTAATTTACTAGTGTGCACCAAAACACCCACTAGTGAACTAGTGATGGCAATTTCCATTCGACTAGTTAACTAGTGAGGTGCAAAAAGTGTCACTAGTTTACTAGTGTGCCCCAAAATGCCCACTAGTTAACTAGTGAAGGTCATTTCAGCCCCACTAGTTAACAAGTGAGATGCCAAAATGGTCACTTGTTAACATGTAAAGGCCAAAATACCCACTAATTTACTAGTGAGGGTGTTGTGGGCCTTACTAGTTAACTAGTGGCATGTATATTTTGTTACACCTAAAAAGAGAAACAAGCTGACCGTTTTTGTCCACTAGTTTGCATGTGTGGCAGTGAAGCAGCTCACTAGTTAACTAGTGCCTGAAACGTCTATTATGCTAATTCTAATGAGAGGGTGGGTAGAAGACTCGTATTGGATATTATGTAAGAATCCCACCCAGTCTAAATGTAAATTTACTGTTCATAGCCTCGCGATCAGGTCCTGATGGGTGCCCCTAGTGGCTAAAGTGACACACTGCTCTGCAACGGTACTTCAGTATAGATAGTAAAGCAGAGCCTGCAGTATGCAGTATCTCATATTCTGTGAAAATGTTTTTTAATAATAACAGGGAAACCCCATGCTTTAACAAGTGAGCTCTTAGTGATCCACACCAAAGATTCAAGGGATCGATTTTAATATTAGGCCTATTCTTTGTTTATTGTTGCTAGGCAACCACAGACATAAATGTATCCATTCAGTCACGCTTTTCTGATTAATAACTGAAAAACAAAAGATTGTACACATTAACTGCACATGGTTTCAAAAGTAATTAAAAGCTCAAAGATCAAGAAAAAAACTTCATGCACTTCTTAAGAATTCAACCCTGGTCTCCCACATGATGTCCTGCTGCTTAACCACTTGAGCTAGTCTTGCCACATCAGCAATGCTATCATCAATGTTCATGTTACTGAAACGTTTTGTTGCTAGGCAACCATATACAAATGCCTCCAGTTTTATCGCGATTTTCAGACTAATAACTGAAAAACTAAAGATTGTAGACATTAACTGAACGAAGATTACAGCAATACACCACAACTTTGTCACTAGACATGTTATCAAAACATATTTTTATGCTCAAACGATCTTAGTTTATAAAAGTTTGCTCTTAGAACAGCCTTGACGAAGTCAGCCATGTTTTCTAGGTTTCTGAGTCCTAAATGGACCAATCAAAATCCTTGTTCCGCCTTCTTCATTTGCATGCAAGTGCGACATTGCGCACTAGTTAACTAGTGGCCAATGTTACGTCCCACTAGTTAACTAGTTGCACAAAATGCCAGCCGTTTGTGTATTTATTCAAATTCCACTAGTTTACTAGTGTGAGGGGCATTTTTCTCCTGCTAGTTCATTATGGACAGTGTTTTGTCCTCACTAGTTAACATGTAAGGCTCAAAATGCCCTCTATAAGCTAGTGAAAGGCATTAATAATGCAGATATGCTCACTAGTTAACTAGTAAGCATGTCCTTTTCCATTACTAGTAAACTAGTAAGGCCAAACATGTCAACTAGTTAACTAGTGAAGGCCAATGTCTCACTAGTTAACTAGTAAGAGTACCTTTTGCATTACTAGTAAACTAGATAGCTCCAAAAACAGCCACTAGTGTGTGTCTTGTGCGCACTAGTTAACTAGTGAGCTGCTTTACTGCCACACATGCAAACTAGTGAGACTTAAATTGTTCCACTAGTTAACAAGTGGACAAAAACGGTCAGCTTGTTTGTGTTTTTAGGTGTAACTAGTTAACTAGTGAACAAAATATGCATGCCACTAGTTAACTAGTAAGGCCCACAACACCCTCACTAGTAAACTAGTGGGTATTTTGGCCTTTACATGTTAACAAGTGACCATTTTGGCATCTCACTAGTTAACTAGTGGGGCTGAAATTGCCTTCACTAGTTAACTAGTGGGCATTTTGGGGCACACTAGTAAACTAGTGACACTTTTTGCACCTCACTAGTTAACTAGTCGAATGGAAATTGCCATGACTAGTTCACTAGTGGGTGTTTTGGTGCACACTACTAAACTAGTGACACTTTTTAGACCTCACTAGTTAACTAGTGGGCATTTGTGTCTTCACTAGTTAACTAGTGAGCAGTTCTGCCTTCACTAGTTTACATGTAAGTGTCACACTGAAGCCACTAGTTTACTAGCTAGAGTTCCTTTGGCCAGCATGTTAACTTGTGTGCCACATGCAAATGTTGTGGGTGGGATTTCGTGAAATTCAGCACTGTGATTGGTTGTCATGTTCTATTTGGACATAGGGAGCCAATAGAAATCCTCAATTTCCAGAATTCTCCGCCTCCTAATTTGAATTCTGCGCCACTAGTTGACTAGTGTGAATTTTGTCTTGAACTAGTTTACTAGTATACATTTATGACCTCACTAGGTAACTAGTTTAGACAAATGATGCATCAACTAGTTATCTAGTGAGCCTGCTGCCATCACCTAGCTAGCTAGTAAGCCATTTATGGTTCACTAGTTAACTAGTGACATTGACTTACTGCAACTAGTTAACTAGTGAGGTGTTTTGCCTTCACTAGTAAACATGTGCACATTTTTGGCTGTCACTAGTTAACTAGTGAGACCCAAAAGCCTTCAACTAGCTGACTGGTATGCATTTTGTCCTTTACTAGTTAACTAGTAGACAATTCTGGCTCTCACTAGTTAACTAGTGAAGCTAAAATGTGTTCACTAGTTAACTAGTGAGCCTTTTGGCTCCCACTAGTTAACTAGTGTGCATATTTTGGCCCTCACTAGTTAACTAGTTCACACAAACATGGCTCACTAGTTAGCTAGTTGACGAAAATGGCTTACATGTACATGACAATTATGCCTGATATCAAGATATCAGAATAAATGCTCAATCTGCTTTCCATAATAATATTAATAATAATAATAATGATTTAATAATAATAAAACAAAAATGTATATCTCTTTAAATACAATTTAAACAAGACCACACACAAGAACAGTTTGATTTTGGACTGGTTTCACTCAGTGGGTTGCATATTTTGACCATCCAAATAAGAACTCCTGACACTTATTCATATTCAGTCTTCTAATGTGTGTAAAAATGTAATTCGCTAGAGGGGGTGGATTAACTCTCGACATGCATAAAGTATAATGCAATTAAAATGGATAGAGTTTATTAACATGGATTTGCATCTGTTGCATCTCTACCAACAGTGCATGTTTCCCTGACGACCTAACATTTTCATCCCACAGCTGATCATAGCTCTTTCCTTGATTTAGAGATTGTCTATTTTTCATTTGCATGACACAGTGGACAAAGCAGGTGTGCATGTTCTTTAGCTGAATTTCATAAATGTGCATAGAATATGTGAATGAGCTGAATGGATGCCCAGCTACTGAGAGTTTCGCTCTGAGAGTGGCCGTGTACACTTTAGAAAGAAAATAAAGCTCAGCAGTATTGTTCTACCGTTTCCTTCTGCTAGTGCATGATTAACTACGGTCCCTTTCACCAAATGGCAGAGGCTTCTCAGAGCCACTGGCCTCACTGAAAATAGCCTCATCACAGACTCATCCCTGCCTGCTTCTGAAGTCCGACAGCCTTTAAAGGTCCTGCCAGAGCTTGCTCTCCAGCATGTGGGCTCACTCAGTCAGCGACTGACCATCAATCAATGGTGCCAGCTCTTTCATCTTGACACAGCAGAGCCCTTTTTCCGGATTATTCTGCAGAGATATGAATGCCACATTGATTTTGTTATGACTGGATGGAAACCAGGAGCATGTGGGCAGCAAAGCGTGATATGAGTGCTTTGCTTACTGACCTTACTGTCTCTTCTTTCTGACCAGACTCGGTTTCTTTACGCTTGAGTTGTTTATGATCAAACTGGTAATTTCGCTCAATAATGAATTTAAGCAAAAGCCACCAATTATTACTGAACCGTAACTCTGGGGTTTAGATACCGGATCATTACATTAAGTCAGGACGAGGAGAACACTGAGGAGCGATTTTACAGCTTTTACCGTATTTTCCGGACTATAAGTCGCACCGGAGTATAAGTCGCACCAGTCAAAAAATGTGTCATGAAGAGGAAAAAAACCTATATATATATATATATGGGCAATTCCATGCAAAGGTCATCCTTACCATGGAAAAAAAAGTTGTGCATACGCAAATAGAACTGTTGTTAAAATCTTCATTTAGGTCTATATTTTATTGTTTGTAACTGATCTGATTGAATTTGATGGAGAATGACACTCTTTTTACATCATAAATATGGTGTGCAACCATACAGAAACAACATATTTCACATGGTAATATTATACATATTTCAAAAGTGGATAAATGGACCCAATGTTCAAACAAATTGTGTCATTTGACAAATTCCAGATTGACAAGGGAATGGTAGAGTAATGTCTATGCTCAGCTTGCCTTTAAGAGCACAACTCCTTACATTTGTAAGGCTTTTGTTTTTAAGTCAGCAAGTTCCATGGCCATGTCACATCCATAACGTTTTATAGGAAAAGTTTATGCTACACATACAGTGTTGATGCGACAATGCCCATAGTGTCTGTGCAAAGCTGATTTATATCAATGTAAACTGCACTGAGGAAGCAATAATTTCATCGCTAGTTTTTTATGATTACTATTTCAATTGTTTCATATCAAAATTCACTACTTAATTATGTGTTTTATGTAGTTTGTCGAGGACTGGTTCAGACACGTCACATCCATAACGTGAAACCGTCACATCCATAACGCCAGTTTTTCCTACATAATGCATTACGAAAATGACGCATAGTTTCAAAAACACACTTTTTGTGTTCATTCAAGTCTCCTTCATGTTACATATATCATAGTTTTGGCAGTTTACTTCAAAATTCACAGAGTTTGTAGAAAACCTGTAATCTCTCACAAAAGTGTGTCCATTTCATGTCACATCCATAACGCTGATAAAATGCCTTGTATTCTTAGGATGAAATTGATTATATGAAATTTGAGGATTTCTCAGTATTCAGAGGACAGAGGTTGCATTAAAAGTTATGCAAATTAATTCACTGATACTAATTTTGCCCCCACTCTAAGGCATTTTGTTTACCAATATGAGTCCAATTGTCACATCCATAACGCTGGAACTGCCCATATATATATATATATATATATATATATATATATATATATATATATATATATATATATATATGTTGCACCTGAGTCGCAGGACCAGCCAAACTAAAAAAAAAGTGTGACTTATAGTCCGGAAAATACAGTAATTTATTTTCTTTTTATCCTTTTCATCCTCTATCCTTGCAATGAGGAGGCAGTGGTCCAGAGAGTTTACGTTGTCTTTGAGATGGTTCCAGTGAGGAGGCAGTGGTCCAGAGAGTTTACGTTGTCTTTGAGATGGTTCCAGTGAGGAGGCAGTGGTCCAGAAAGTGGACAACTGTCTCTGAGACGGTTCCAGGTGGAATGCACCCTCTCCTAGCTTAATTTTAAAGTCTCCTTGAACTCGTCCTGCTCTAACAACTCCGAGTTAGCTTTGCATTGACTACCTTTTCCAACAGTGTCTTTGTGAGAATGGATGGGTGTGTGGCCTTCATTACTGTTCTGACAGTAGCGAAGTCTTAGCATTTTTGCTATTCCTAATTACGATGTTATCATTAGGAACTGGATAAGATGAGATGTCTAGTTCCGTGCATACAGTGTGTGTGACAGATTTGTGACCAGTTACGGCCCTCTCTGTGTGTGTGTGTGTGTGTGTGTGTATGTTGTGTAGGTATTGACTACAGTGTGAAGACCATTACTGTGGATGGCAGCCAGGTGGCGCTGCAGATGTGGGACACAGCGGGCCAGGAGAGGTGGGTCTGGAGTCGATTACCCAATATCAACCATGAAAGCCTAGAAATCAGAGCCTGTGCTGTTTAAACCAGCCTCCCCATCTCTCTTCCTGTGCTGTTTCAACCAGCCTGCCCATCTCTCTTCCTGGTACCTTCATAGTCTTCAGTGCAGCCACTGTGCACAATGTTTGCAACATGATTGTGCATTTCATTTATAAAAAAGAACTATGAAATATGCATGTGAAATGTGATTGTTCAGTGAGCTGCATGTTTTCATTCAGATAGCCATGGCTGTTCTTTGAAATCTCTCCCACCTGTCCTCAGGTATCGCTGCATCACCAAACAGTTTTTCCGCAAGGCGGACGGAGTGGTGGTCATGTATGACATCACAGCCCAGCAGACGTTCACTGCAGTGCGACAGTGGTTGACCAGTGTGCAGGTATGGCATGTCGATAAATTTTTTTGTGGGGCGTATGATGAACAAACAAAAATAAAAAACAATAGAAAACACAATTTAACGTTTGTTGTATAAAAGCAATATGGCACTCTTAATCCTTGGGTTGGTAAAGAATGTACCTGCGTCTGTGCTTACCTGCTGCATCTCTCAAGTGTCCTTCCCAACGCCACTCTCACTTGTGCCATATTGCTTACATATTTATTGCCCCTCTAGTTGTTAAAGTTTTAAGTCATTTTTTCGTTGTAACATTTTCTTGATCTTGTAGAGTTGTAGATGACCCTGTATTCAGGCTTTAGGGAATGTACTACTTTTATAAAAATAGCATGTGTATGGAGAAATAGGTTTTTTTTTCCAGTGTAACAATTTTAATAACGGTGGTGTTATTGTTTCCCCACTAATTTAATTGCACTAGATTGCTAAGGTAATGAGTTATCATTTCATGCATTGAAACTGCCAAAGTAAAGAAAAATATCCTCAATTCAGCTCTCTGACTCACTGTGTGTGTGTGTGTGTGTGTGTGTGCGTGCGTGCGCGTGTGTGCGTGCGTGTGTGTGTGCGTGCGTGTGTGCGTGTGTGCGTGTGTGTGTGTATCTTGCTGTTGTCTTCATAGGAGGGGGCAGGTGAGGACATTCCCATCATGCTCTTGGCTAATAAAACTGACCTGGAGGGGAAGAGAGAGGTGCAGGGCCGCATGGGCGAGTCATTAGCCAAGGTGAGGAGTGTGTGTGTGTGTGTGTGTGTGTATGTGTGTGTGTGTGTAAATGTGAGTGTGTGTGTGTGTGTGTGTGTGTATGTGTGTGTGTGTGTAAATGTGAGTGTGTGTGTGTGTGTGTGTGTGTGTGTGTAAATGTGAGTGAGTGTGTGTGTGTGTGTGTGTGTAAATGTGAGTGTGTGTGTGTGTGTGTGTGTGTGTGTGTATGTAAATGTGAGTGAGTGTGTGTGTGTGTGTGTGTGTGTGTGTGTGTAAATGTGAGTGTGTGTGTGTGTGTGTGTGTGTGTGTGTGTGTGTGTGTGTAAATGTGAGTGTGTGTGTGTGTGTGCGTGCGTGCGTGTGTGTGTGTGTGTTAGGGACAATGGCCACTAAGTTAGTGTCATGAGCCAGTTTAATAAATTTGTGGACTTGATTTAGAGCTTCTATAAGGCTGTGTGGAAAAAAAATGAAGGAGCAATGAATCACAAAAAATTAGTAAGTATATCTTTTCCCTCTATTTTGTCTGGTCATTAGGTGGTCAAATGCATCCACCAGCATTCAAATGACAGACCAGCAGCATCTTTCTTTTCCTCTCTTGTTTGTTGGCGTCTGAGGCCATCACTGACCATGTTCTCTTCCTGTTCCAGGAGCTGCAGCTCATTTTCTACGAATGCAGTGCTTACTCTGGTCACAGTGTGACTGAGGCCATGGTCCACTTAGCACGGTAGGATGACCCAAAGCAATGTGTGAAAATGACACGTCAAGACACATTTAACATTCTGGTCTTTCAGGGATATTAAACTTAAGTAATTACATTCACTGAATTTCTAAAGGTTCAATTAAACACCTTGACACAGTCCACTGTTGAATGTTGCATGTTGACTACCTCATTAGAGGTCAGAAAGCGTAAGACTGACCTGTAGTGTCTGTTGCCCTTGGCCAGCCTTCTGAAGGAGCAGGAGGACAGGGAGAAGGAGAAGACAGTGGAGCTGCAGGGGAGCCCCGCAAAGAAGAAGTCCTGCTGCTAGCGCTCCTCCAGCAAGTAGCCTGCAGCCCAGCACCCCCAAAGGCCTCCCCCAAGCACACTCACACAACCACCACGTCCACCTGGCCCTGCAAACTAGAACGTCCCCATTGTGGTCAGCGCTCGCTGTTCTGTGTACGGAGAACATGAACTAAGCTAGGAAGCGACAGGCTTTTAAGTGGACCTGGCCCATGTCTGGTGATCTGACGTGACCGAAGCTGTTCCAGAATCAGTTTGGGTCTAGGCTAGAGACCTGTGGGCACATGGTGTCGATGGTTGTGTAGACGTTTGGGGTATACTCTCTTTTCACCTATTTTCATGGACACCATTGAAATTATTTAATGTGGTCACAAACAGTACAGACCTCTTCTTTTGGATTTCAAATTGCCATTTGCTCGGCTGCAGTTGGTAGTTGTGAACTCAGTGTAGTTCCGGTATAACCAGCTAACAGGAGCAGATGGGAAAGGTTTTGTTTTCTCAAACAAAAAACACAAACAAAAACTAATTACAGCACATAACCCTCTTAACTTAAATGTTACGCTAAATGCCTCTCAAGTTTTATCTTTTTGTTTGTGTTTATAAATGTAAAAAAAAATATTTTTAGAAATTTGTGAAAAACATGTTAACACTTAAGCAGTACCCAGACACATACACAAACACAAACACACGCACAAACACACGCACACACACACACACACACACACACATACACGCACACACACAAACACATGCTAAAGACACAAACAGTACATGTGTGGCTTTCAACAGCTCATCCCTACAAATGATCCACTCTGGGCTTATTTCCCTAATCCTAATTACATTTTATAACTGAGACGCTCCTCTAATAATAAGACTTGTCTGTGTAATTGATGCCTAATGTGGATTTAATGATGTTTGCTTGAGCGCACTGCACCGAGGAGACCCAGAGATGAAGAATGTGTTTGTCTGCGTGTGTCTGTCACGACTTGAGACATGCAGACAAACAGTTGTTCATTTTGAGAATTGTTGTGGGCTTTTAACACACAGTCTGATCACGCAGTTGGTTGCCTTTGTCTTACAATGTGCTCACAATGTGTCAGCGGGAACAATATGGTGTAACACTTTCAGTAAGTTGTAAACACGCAAGCACCAAAGTGTCAAAGTATTAAATGTGATCTTTGGTGAGCTTTTATTTAATATTCCAAAGTTGTATACTGGCCAAAAAGCACGAGGGGTTCGAGTTAAAGTCAGAAAGTTAAAACTCTGTAGAGTCTGGTACGGAAGGCTAGTAATGAAGTCTCATGGGAAAGCCCTTGATGGTTTGTATGGGTTTTATGAAGGATACTTATAAAGAAGCTTTAAGATAGTCTTAACACGTCTCGTTTGTACGTGTATGTGGGGTGTGTGGGTGATACTTCAGAGTAGTGATTACATTACCTACTCCGTGTGTGTGTGTGTGTGTGTGTGGGGGGGGGGGGGGGATGAGACTTCATAGTGACTACATTACCAGCTCCTTGTCAGAAAGAGAAACAACTTCCTAAACTGTAAGGCCTGTTTATTTATTCATTTTGTTTGTTTGTTTGTTTGTCTGTGTAACAGTAGCTAAGCGGCATTCCTTAATGGATTCTCTCTGTCATCCACAGTGAGTGGTGTGTTGTCGTGTATTCTGATGTACACCTAGTACTACCTTAGCTCCCCAGATTGTTGCAGATTCAGACAGATTTGTTCTGACAACAGTCAGTCCTGGTGGTGGCAGGTGTCGGGGTGTAAATGTAACGTTTGTGTGTGCTGTAAAAAACGGTTAGCGTACTCAGTGCACTGTAGGTCAGTCAAGTCATCTTTGTTGCTTTGAGTTATGTCCATGTGTAGTTTTGAGTTTATAGAGTGCTAATATTTTTTCAGTGAGTACTGAACACTGTGTATTTGCACTTTGGCCACGTTAAACAAATTCATCTCTCACTTTATGTAAATGGACTTTGTGTAATATTTCTGTGCACATGAATGTAGTTGTAGGAAATGTAAATAAATAATGTTATTGTATGGTTTTAATTGTTGAAATTAAAATTGAATAAAAAATAAATAAAGAAGCATAAGAGTAATTTCCAGTTATGTATCTATTTGTCAACTGTTTTAGCCTAAAAAAAGACTGTGTGAACTAGTTGACGTGTTGGTGTTTGTAGGTTTGGCATTGCTGTCATACTGTATTTCTCATAGAGATCATTGTGATGCCAAGCCTCCAATATGATTGGGATAGTACAGTATGAATCTGGCTGGAGGCCATCCTTGGTGTTCGTGGACAATCAAAAAATAAGGGGCCTTTCCCCTTGACAATATTTCCTGCAGGGTGACATTGCTGAACATAGCCTATCTCACTTGAGTTCCTCAAGACAAACATCTGGCCACAGAATGCTTCCTAATATATACTTGTGTTTATTGCAATTGGTGTTATTAAGTTGATGGGTGCTATACTATATAGATAGATGTACTTTATTCATCCCCAAAGGGAAATTACAGTGATAACACTTGTGCAAGCTCTCAGTGTGTGACCGACTCATCAGAGGAAGAGGAAGTGTTTCTGGCCTTCAGCAATAAACACTTGGGCATGGCCTATAAAATGTAATTTCAGACAGGAAGTATTGCTGGCCCACACAATGTCAACATCAGAGACATTTTGTAGGTTGGGGAAAAAAAAAAAGAAAAAGAAAACTGGATGACCAGTAGCTGTGGGGTTTTATGAGGACGAATGGATTCAGGGGCACAGGGACAATGACATGCGGAGCTCAAACTATACACACAAGTTCTATTTATTTGTGACCTATTATAGCAATATGACTTCTCTTTTGCAATTGTGTTGATCTGCTATACTTAGAAGTTGAAAAAGTTACACCATATCATTGCATTGTAATTTCCCAAAAATCAGATTAGGTCATTCTTCCATAAAGATTTGTTTGGTAGTGCATCATTTACTATGCGTAGGCTTTGTGGACACTGACTTGTTGTACACAAGTGCATGTGCATGTGAGTGCATGTGCTTGGGTAACTTCAGATGTCTTAAAGAAAAAGCAGGCAGACCAGGGTTCCTACACATTTTCCATTTCAAAATTCCATACTTTTTCCATACTCAAATTTCCAAACTTCTCGGTAGATTTTTCTGACCATAATCTCGACATTGCGGCCACATCTGATTTGGGATAACTTGGTGAAAACAAAGGTATGGACAACTGAAGTGAATTAAAAAATGACACTAATATTCGTCCATTTAGCTGGGTCATTTTTAGTTGTATCTTAGTTATATTATGACGAAGGGGACTGACAGTTAAGCTACACAACAGTAGGAATGGTTCATTATGACCTGAGTGAAGTTATTAGTACTGCAAATGCAATAGTCTGGAAACACAAATATTTCTCCATACCCTTGTTTCTTTTTTCCATACTTATCCAGACCTGGAAATTACTAAAATAAAATTCCATACTTTTCCAGGTTTTCCATACTGCGTATGAACCCTGGCAGACTGAGAGTGAAGTAGATGGGCAAGTAAAATAGTCCTCTTGCGACCTCCAGTGGACATGGGTAGAAAGAACAAATAAACAATTTATCACCAGTGCCTTCCAGAGTTTAATGCTTGATATTCATTTTGGCCACACATTCTTATCTTCTATTGATTTCAACAACCTTTAAAGCCCAAGCGCCCCAAAAAATTAGGAAAAAATGTGATTTACAATCTTTTGAAAACCTAATGATTTATAATGTTAGTCCAACAAAATCTAAAAGCAGTCATACTTAACATTTATTTGGCATGCTCTTCAAATAAATCTTACGCTCATAAATTCAAATACTTTTTAACGGTAAAAGGCAAAATGTAATTTTATGTTAAAGCAACCTGATAGCGACAAGTGACCTCAACCATGAAATAACAAATCAACAATAATCTTAAAAACATTAAAATGCTTCACTAATACAGCAAACCTCAGCACTAAAGGACAGTCAGGACTGTGCCTATTCAAACAAAACTTGGGTCTGTTTTGCCAGTGAATACAATGTTTTTGGTAAAGAGAGTGTATGTCTGTGTCTACATAATCAGCGTGTCACTACGTCTGTGTGTGTACATGTGTGTGTGCGTGTGTGTATGAGAGAGTGTGTGCAGTGCAGTATTCATAAAGCATGACATGTCATCCTGAGGCTGGAGAGCACCTCTCCAAGCCATCACCTTGGCGACGACTGCGTTAAGGGCACAGGTGAAGACAGGAGCGTGAGCGTATGCCGACGCAGAACCACAGGTGGACACAGGAGAGGGATCAGTGTGGGAGAACATGCTGCCGACGCAGAACCACAGGTGGACACTGAAGCGTAACCAGCAGTGGACGCCCACGCAGACCCACAGGCGAGGCAGACCGCGTGCTGATGATGGCCAGGACGAGGCAGACCGCGCACTGATGATGGCCCAGGCG
>NW_027468565.1:29370630-29378130 GCF_046254945.1 Alosa pseudoharengus | reverse complement strand
AACTGTGTGGTTTGCTATCAAATCGTTACAATATATTTCATATCTTACTAGTTAACTAGTAATACTCTGCATGTTCACTAGTTAACTAGTGGACATTGCAATGTGCACTAGTTAACTAGTTTAAAGACTTCTATATATTACTAGTCAACTAGTAAGGTACAAAAATGTTTACTAGCTGACTACTGAATGTCAAATTTCCACTTGTTAACTTCTATGTAATTTGGCCAGCCGCTTGAGCATTTATTCTGATATCTTGATATCAGGCCAACATGCAAGCCATTTTTGTCAACTCGTTAACTAGTGAGCCATGTTTGTGCACACTAGTTAACTAGTGACAGTATAAATGCCCACTAGTTAACTAGTGAACACATTTTAGCTTCACTAGTTAACTAGTGAGAGCCAGAAATGTCCACTAGTTAACTAGTAAAGGCCAAAATGCATACCAGTCAGCTAGTTGAAGGCTTTTGGGTCTCACTAGTTAACTAGTGACAGCCAAAAATGTGCACATGTTTACTAGTGAAGGCAAAACACCTCACTAGTTAACTAGTTGCAGTAGGTCAATGTCACTAGTAAACTAGTGAACCATAAATGGCTTACTAGCTAGCTAGGTGATGGCAGTAGGCTCACTAGTTAACTAGTTGATGCATCATTTGTCCAAACTAGTTAACTAGTGAGGTCATAAATGTATACTAGTAAACTAGTTCAAGACAAAATTCACACTAGTCAACTAGTGGCGCAGAATTCAAATTAGGAGGCGGAGAATTCTGGAAATTGCGGCTTTCTATTGGCTCCCTATGTCCAAATAGAACATGACAACCAATCACAGTGCAGAATTTCACGAAATCCCACCCACAACATTTGCATGTGGCACACAAGTTAACATGCTGGCCAAAGGAACTCTAGCTAGTAAACTAGTGGCTTCAGTGTGACACTTACATGTAAACTAGTGAAGGCAGAACTGCTCACTAGTTAACTAGTGAAGACACAAATGCCCACTAGTTAACTAGTGAGGTCTAAAAAGTGTCACTAGTTTACTAGTGTGCACCAAAACACCCACTAGTGAACTAGTGATGGCAATATCCATTTGACTAGTTAACTAGTGAGGTGCAAAAAGTGTCACTAGTTTACTAGTGTGCCCCAAAATGCCCACTAGTTAACTAGTGAAGGCCATTTCAGCCCCACTAGTTAACTAGTGAGATGCCAAAATGGTCACTTGTTAACATGTAAAGGCCAAAATACCCGCTAGTTTACTAGTGAGGGTGTTGTGGGCCTTACTAGTTAACTAGTGGCATGTATATTTTGTTCACTAGTTAACTAGTTACACCTAAAAAGACAAACAAGCTGACCGTTTTTGTCCACTAGTGGAACAATTGTAACTAGTGGAACAATTTAAGTCTCACTAGTTTGCATGTGTGGCAGTGAAGCAGCTCACTAGTTAACAAGTGCCTGAAACGGCTATTATGCAAATTCTAATGAGAGGGTGGGTAGAAGACTCCTATTGGGTATTAATGTAAGAATCCCACCCATTCTAAATGTAAATTTACTGTTCATAGCCTCGCGATCAGGTCCTGATGGGTGCCCCTAGTGGCTAAAGTGACACACTGCTCTGCAACGGTACTTCAGTATAGATAGTAAAGCAGAGCCTGCAGTATGCAGTATCTCATATTCTGTCAAAATGTTTTTTAATAATAACAGGGAAACCCCATGCTTTAACAAGTGAGCTCTTAGTGATCCACACCAAAGATTCAAGGGATCGATTTTAATATTATTCTTTGTTTATTGTTGCTAGGCAACCACAATGTATCCATTCAGTCACGCTTTTCTGATTAATAACTGAAAAACAAAAGATTGTACACATTAACTGCACATGGTTTCAAAAGTAATTAAAAGCTCAAAGATCAAGAAAAAAACTTCATGCACTTCTTAAGAATTCAACCCTGGTCTCCCACATGATGTCCTGCTGCTTAACCACTTGAGCTAGTCTTGCCACATCAGCAATGCTATCATCAATGTTCATGTTACTGAAACGTTTTGTTGCTAGGCAACCATATACAAATGCCTCCAGTTTTATCGCGATTTTCAGACTAATAACTGAAAAACTAAAGATTGTAGACATTAACTGAACGAAGATTACAGCAATACACCACAACTTTGTCACTAGACATGTTATCAAAACATATTTTTATGCTCAAACGATCTTAGTTTATAAAAGTTTGCTCTTAGAACAGCCTGGACGAAGTCAGCCATGTTTTCTAGGTTTCTGAGTCCTAAATGGACCAATCAAAATCCTTGTTCCGCCTTCTTCATTTGCATGCAAGTGCGACATTGCGCACTAGTTAACTAGTGCCCAATGTTACGTCCCACTAGTTAACTAGTTGCACAAAATGCCAGTTGTTTGTGTATTTATTTAAATTCCACTAGTTTACTAGTGTGAGGGGCATTTTTCTCCTGCTAGTTCATTATGGACTTCACTATTATGTCTTCACTAGCTAACATGTAAGGCTCAAAATGCCCTCTATAAGCTAGTGAAAGGCATTAATAATGCAGATATGCTCACTAGTTAACTAGTGAGCATGTCCTGTTCCATTACTAGTAAACTAGTAAGGTCAAACATGTCAACTAGTTAATTAGTGAAGGCCAATGTGTCACTAGTTAACTAGTAACAGTACCTTTTGCATTACTAGTGAACTAGATAGCTCCAAAAACAGCCACTAGTGTGTGTCTTGTGCGCACTAGTTAACTAGTGAGCTGCTTCACTGCCACACATGCAAACAAGTGAGACTTAAATTGTTCCAAGTTAACTAGTGGACAAAAACGGTCAGCTTGTTTGTGTTTTTAGGTGTAACTAGTTAACTAGTGAACAAAATATGCATGCCACTAGTTAACTAGTAAGGCCCACAACACCCTCACTAGTAAACTAGTGGGTATTTTGGCCTTTACATGTTAACAAATGACCATTTTGGCATCTTACTAGTTAACTAGTGGGGCTGAAATGGCCTTCACTAGTTAACTAGTGGGCATTTTGGGGCACACTAGTAAACTAGTGACACTTTTTGCACCTCACTAGTTAACTAGTCGAATGGAAATTGCCATCACTAGTTAACTAGTGGGCATTTGTGTCTTCACTAGTTAACTAGTGAGCAGTTCTGCCTTCACTAGTTTACATGTAAGTGTCACACTGAAGCCACTAGTTTACTAGCTAGAGTTCCTTTGGCCAGCATGTTAACTTGTGTGCCACATGCAAATGTTGTGGGTGGGATTTCGTGAAATTCTGCACTGTGATTGGTTGTCATGTTCTATTTGGACATAGGGAGCCAATAGAAAGCCTCAATTTCCGGAATTCTCTGCCTCCTAATTTGAATTCTGCGCCACTAGTTGACTAGTGTGAATTTTGTCTTGAACTAGTTTACTAGTATACATGTATGACCTCACTAGTGAGCCTACTGCCATCACCTAGCTAGCTAGTCAGCCATTTATGGTTCACTAGTTAACTAGTGACATTGACCTACTGCAACTAGTTAACTAGTGAGGTGTTTTGCCTTCACTAGTAAACATGTGCACATTTTTGTCTGTCACTAGTTAACTAGTGACACCCAAACGCCTTCAACTAGCTGACTGGTATGCATTTTGGCCTTTACTAGTTAACTAGTGGGCATTTTTGGTTCTCACTAGTTAACTAGTGAAGCTAAAATGTGTTCACTAGTTAACTAGTGGGAGCCTTTTGGCTCCCACTAGTTAACTAGTGTGCATATTTTGGCCCTCACTAGTTAACTAGTTCACACAAACATGGCTCACTAGTAAACTAGTTGACAAAAATGGCTTACATGTACATGACAATTATGCCTGATATCAAGATATCAGAATAAATGCTCAATCGGCTTGCCATAGAACTACAGTATGCGAGTATCATCTTCTAAACCTTGTCCAAGGCATTAATTCCCATGTCTGTGCGGCTGATGTTCATCCTTCATAACGATATGGCAGGGAAGGCATAGGAGGAGAATAAATCAAAGACTCTAGAAAAAATTGCCTTCAACCGGTATGCTGAGAAAGCTTGATCTTTTTAAATCATTGGCCACATTCAGAACTGTCTTGGACTGCACTGCTCTGATGAACTGCCCCACTTCCATCTCAGCAGCAGACACATTGCAGGCCAGGCCATGGGGGAAAACACATGGCAAGGCAGCAAGGCACAACACAGTACAAAAGAAGCCAAATAAAGAGACCCTTTCAATCTGTTCCTAGAGGGTTTCCGGCGTAGACGCTCTAAATGAATGTTGATCAGTTGTAATGCAAATGTATCGGACTTTAGCGTAGTGCTCTATAATAACTTACAATTAAGTGAAAAGAAAACAGAGATAATTATTTTTGGTCCGCTTAACTCTGTTGCTAAGCTAAGAAATGCACTTGGACCACTGGCTGTAAATTGCCACAGTGAGGTCAGAAATCTAGGTGTTTACCTAGATTACTCTTTGAATTTCAATAAGCAAGTCAGTAGTGTGGTTAAGGGAAGCTTTTTTCAACTAAGAACAATAGCTAAATTAAAGCCCTGGCTCTCAAGACTTAGAAACTAAAATCCATGCATTTGTTACATCTAGGCTGGACTATTGTAACTCTCTGTATTTAGGTCTGAATCAATCTACCCTTGCTAGACTTCAATTAGTCCAAAATGCAGCACCTAGGCTTCTTACTGCAACTAAGAAACATATGCACATAAGTCCTGTGCTGGCCCAACTCCACTGGTTACGTGTCAAGCACAGAATTAATTTTAAAGTTTTGCTTTTTGTTTTCAAAGCCGCATGAATGGGATGGCACCACAGTATATCTGTGACTTTTAAGTCCCTACTGTCCTTCTAGTGTCCTATTTTTATTTATTGTTTTGTCATTTATATTTTTGTTTTTATTACTATATTTATTTTATTTCTATTAGCACCTTGGGTCAATTGTATTGCGTTTAAGTGTGCTATATAAACAAATGTGACTTGACTATAAAATGTCAACTTTAAAACTGTTTTTTAATATATATCTTTGTTTATCATCGGCCATGCCGTGGGAAGGCACGTTTGTTTAAGTAGTTGAAAGGGACTATAATGCAGACTAAGTAGGGAGTAGGGGACATTTTAGCATCTAGTTACTGGGCACATAGTGCAGCTGTGCTGTGTCAGAGAGAAAACACACATACCACATTTTTGTCATTGGGCTTCATGGCGATGGTGCCTTTGATCTCCTCCCCTCTCTTCACGGTGAGATACTCCTCCAGGTAAAACACTGTCTGCTTCCAGTGTGTGTACGGAGCATCGGGTGCTATGGGTAGACACACACACACACACACACACACACACCAAATTAACTGGTCATCATGTAGCTTGATAAACTGGGATGTGTAATGTAGATGAAAGATTATATCGGAACGCCCCCCATTACCACCACTCCCGTGTTTCCGCCCTCTTGCGTGTATGTGTCACTTACTATTCATTTCTATACAAACTAAGACGGCGGATTCCTAAAGAAACGCAAGCACCCACACCATAAGTGTATCTTAGCTATGTACCAAAAATTAGCTATGTACCAAAAATTACATTTTACCGTGACTCGAAGAGCTATAAACAGTCTTGTAAGGCTGCGTGTACAAATCCGCTTGGAGCTCCAGTGGAATTTTGAGGTAGCGACGAGAATTCTCAGTCTAACCGTTCATGTGCCGTTGAAAGGGTGGAAGTAGACAACCCACCAGGCCAGCACTAACCTCCGAGCGCGGTAAACAAAATCGGATATTTCAGGCAGGAAAAGCCCCGGTAAGAACCAAACCAGATTTTTTTTAAATCTACACAACTATGGCTACTGAAAAATGTAAGGTTCATTTATCAAATGTTATTTTGAAGTATTAAAAAACATTGTTGTTTTAGAATTTTCAGATACAATGAGTGATAAATGGAGGTGTTACGATACTATTGTTTTCAGCTGGACACATAATAATAGTCCACTAGCAGACAAACTGGGTCTTCTCAGTAACTGTGCTTAGGTAAGAGTGCCTGTGTGTGTGTGTGTGTGTGTGTGTGTGTGTGTGTGTGTGTGTGTGTGTGTGTGTGAGAGAGAGAGAGAGAGAGAGAGAGGCAGAAGAAATGTCTTTACTTAAGACTTTAAGTGGCTCAGTGTATCTCTCTCTCTATTTCTCAGTGAGATAGAGAGAGCCATTTGAAGTGAACTTGTTGCCTGCTGCCACCTGTAAACTGCTGATAGCGAGAAGCAACCCTCTGCATCTCAGTACTAATCAGATGAACTACCCACCCATTCATTATTTAACAGTCAGGAGTCATGCTGGCTTTAGGATGGCCACCCTGGTGAGACTGTAATAGGCACCTACTTCAGAGATGCCCTGCTCCTGAGCCAGCCTCTTCTCTGAGAGATGGCCTCCTAGTTTGCGGATGATAACCACATCCACTGGACAGACCCTGCAGCTGAGAGTTTATCTCCTCCCATCACATCTCTCGGTGAGGCCACTCAGGCATTGACTGTGCTGTCTGATTGACCATCATGTACTGAATGTTTAACGCTCCTAACACTCCCCTCCCCTGACATTTGGGAGCACATATTTGGGGTAATGTGAGGACACTGAGCTGTGTTCTGTGTGTCTGCCTGAAATGTGTGCAAGGTTTTGTGTGTCTGAGTCTTGGCATTTCATAAATAGCACACACTTAAGGTAAACTAAGAAAACCTTTATTAAGGTTTAAGAAACTTTCTTGAGCTTCAGTACTACAGCACATCAAAATACCTGGCAACAGTTACAGTAATAAACTATATTGCAGCAAAAATGTAATGAGACATTACCACTAGAGGGCACTTGTGCATCAACAGACTCAAGCCCTCTTTGACTGTCGGACTCGAATCCCATCTCAATGTCAAACCCATTGGCCATGCAGGAGGCTGTCTATTTAAAACGGCACAAACTGCGGTTATTAAGCCACCCACACACCTGTAGAAAAGCCTGTTTTCTTGTGACACTTGGTGAACTCGATGTTGAAGTAGGTGACGAGCGCATGGACGTAGTCGTTGCGCTGGACCTGCAGGCAGAAGGCGGAGGCGAAGGACAGGTCCTCTGGCTTCACTGTGTAGATGTCCACTTCCTGTCGGACACAAAGAGAAAGGGGGAAAACCTCAGGACCTTCTACTGTAATCAATGGAACTGACTACACCAGACGTGATAGTGGCATGTACGATAAAAAAAAAATTAGACCAGTCTTCTAAGACTATTTTCCATTCCACGAACGGAGCGCTTCAGGTACGCGCCTGATGTAGCCTCCCTGTAACTGTCACAGCACCTGAAAAGGGACGCTCAATGAAGCTGACAGATTTCCGTTACAAGTTATCCAGCACAGCTGCAGTAGACACAGTGACACAACATCGGAGCACACATCACTTCACATCACATCCTTCCTGCATTCATTTCAGATGGCCACCGCCAGCCAGCGCAGATTCATATTCCAGCTCCTCTTCCCAGGGCTC
>NW_027468565.1:29358130-29368130 GCF_046254945.1 Alosa pseudoharengus | reverse complement strand
AACGTCAGAATTGTTAAGAATGTCATCTAATTCAGTATTTTAAATTCACATTAGACAATCTATTTAAATCTTTAGTACTACAGTCCACCAGTAGGCCTATTATATAGTATATAATAGTAGTATGTAGTAGTAACTTTCATGGAGGTATTCATAATGCATTATAGCGACTAACATAAGTCTATATATAACTATTTATAAGTAGAAATGACCAGATAAAGTGCAGTACCATTTCTGGTGACACTTCATCCGTATCCACAGAGTATTATAAACACATGTAAATGTGTATAAGGGTGTGTAATGCATTATAACAAATGACTATATATCTATATATCTATTTTACCCAAATGTGAATGTCCGTGTTGACAGTCATGGGCCCCATCTCTTGTAGTGGCTGCTTGTATGTGTAAGGTTTCTATTTTTCCTTATGCTGTGCGTCTGTGCTAAGGGTCTCTACTCAAAATTCTCTTTGTACTCTCAGCTCCGAGCTTGTCTGTCACAGTTTACAGTGTTTTCTTTGGTTTTACAAGTTAGCATGTCACCAACAATACCCCGAGTCATAAATATCACAGCACCAAAGAGGCAGACACATGAAAATTGTTAACGTTTCAACACTTCAGACGGTGAGAACAACACTGGAGCACACACAGAATTTTAAAACAGGGCTGTGAATAGTCAAACGCTGTCAAACGCTGTTTGCTTCTTCTGTTGCATGTGACACCAGTGAAGATGCCTTCAGCTTCTCTCCCTGTCACCTGCTCAGTCTGCGCCCATTCCTTTTAGTCTGGCGGCCTCATAGGCGTAACGTGTGTAAATAATCAAACTGCCCAATGCAACCCCCCAATAATTGTATCATCAAGATAATGACACGGTTAAACAGCCTGATGAAGATGGGGGCTCAACCTCCCAATGTTCCAGTGGGGGGCTCAACCCCCCAGGGTCAGATACAAGGGCAGACCAGTTACACACATATCTACCAACACACACATATACAGTTACACACATATCTACCAATACACACATACAAATACACACATACTCTATACAGATACACACATATCTACCAATCATTTGTCATATGTCATATAGCCAGCTTTTAGGGTGATGACACACGACACAACTTTTTGAGCAATGTTGCTGGGCAATGTTACTCACCAACATGCAAACATTGTGTGATCATCCAATCAAAGCACAATCACTTTTAATGTGATTGCCCGGTAACATTGCTCAAAACGTAGCCCCATGTACCGCCATCTTTACTCTGAGTGGCCTCTAATTGTCATGCAGTGAGAGAGAGAGCGTCTGCGAAGGGAACGTGTGGCCCTTCCCACCCAGAGGCTCCTTCTACCGCTCTGCAGGGGGATGATGGCAGATTCTGTCCAGAGGTGCATTCAAATTCGCAAACATAGGCAAATGCGTGTGAACGTTTGCAAACAGTTTTCTGTTTGCCTTGAGTTTTCTGCGAATGTTTGCAAACAAATCAGGAGCATAAGAGCCCAGCAGCAAGAGACCACTGCAGACGCAATGGGCCACTTAACTCTCTGAGAAGAGGTGGTAGGATGCTGACTCAGAGAACAGTGCAGCACTCCAGAGATGTGCTGAAGTGGACTTGTGCTTGACATTGAATTTCCCCTTGGGGATCAATAGAGTATCTATCTATCTATCTACCTATGCTTTTGTGCATTTAGCTGTCAATCTAACTTAGCCAATTTTATCTAAAGACCCCGGGTGGAGTCATACTAGGGTTAGGGGACGTGTTAGAGGCTAGATACAGTGTATTTATTCATTCACAAATTCATACTTCACTCTTGCTTGTGTCTTGGCTTCGTTGTAAATCAGTTAGAGGAAGTGACTTGCATGAATAAAATCGCTCATGAAAAATACATAGTGATGCGTCATAGCTTTTGTTAATGCACTGCCATAAAACCTTGTATAAGGATTAGACGTATAGATTTCCTATGATGTCTAAGAGGCATGAGAGGCGAATGTGTCTGCTTTAAATATGATATAACACTAACAGATCCCTCTGCTTTTCCCGTCCCGTATCTCCCACAAGGCGCAACATGGCGCCAAGCGGGACGACCATACAAGTCTTGGTCCTATCTAACACCCAAAGCAATGATGGAGTTTTTGCCATGCACTCCGGTTCAACTGAACATTTCACCCAACAGCGTGTCAATTAAAAAAATAGGTGTGGTCAAGCGCATGATCCAAAAATCGCTATCTTAGACAGAGCCGGACAGTAACAGAGTACATTTACTTGAGTACAGTACTTGAGTACAATTTTGAGGGATCTGTACTTTACTCGAGTATCATTTTTGGGGAGTACTCATGACTTTACTCAAGTACATTTGAGAGGCAAATATTGTACTCTTTACTCCACTACATTTCTATCCATAGCCGTGAGTTCCCGTTACTTCTTCTTCTAAAAAAAGGAAAAAAGAAAAGTCTCAGAAACCCTCAATTTGTTGTTTCCCTCTCAAACGTGATTGGACTGTGCAAGCGCCACTGATTGGGAAAGCCTATCAGCAATCACCTTCAGCTTTCCGTCAAAGTCAACTTCATGGTCAGATTTAGATGAGAGACGAAATATTGGATGAAGACAGCAGGTCCATCCCGGGAATGTGCCAACCTGTGGCCCCACCTCGCCAGACTATTTCAATTTGCTGAACAAGATAGTTTTCGCTTCAAGTGTTTCAATTACAAAATAATATTTTGTATTTTAAATACGTATTTTAAATACATGTATTAGAAATACTGCCCATCCCTGGCAACATGGTAAAAAGATGAAAACTACTTGATTTTACTTTCAATTCCTTTTACATTCTCCACATTAACATTTTTCATAACTCCATGTAGGACGTTTCTGTACATAAATGTAAGCACTGTGGCAGTAGTAATGCAATATTTAGAAAATGTACTCTTGTACTCTTGATACTCAAGTACAGTACTTTTACTTAAGTAGACATCTGATTGTTGTACTTTTACTTGTACTTGAGTAAAATTTAGCAAAGGGTATCTGTACTTTTACTCAAGTAATGAAGCTGTGTACTCCTCTGTCCGCCTCTGATCTTAGACCCACTAAAAATCATTACGACAAACCTGGTCTAAAGAGAAAAGCACACACAAGCACAGCTATTTTGGAGGCTCACTGTCAGCAAATGTAAGCAGCCCTCAGTCCCAGGCAAATTTGCATGTCCACAGGATGAACATCCTTGGGATGTTTATTCAGTCATTCGAACATTATTTGGGTAAGTGTTGCTTTTTTCAGGCTTTTGTCAGTCATGATTTCGACTGAGCGTTTCAGATCGCTAAAATAGGGCCCTCTATCTTTTATTGCATCCTTTAATACTATTCTGTTCATTCCCTTGTTCTTTATTAATCTATCTATCTATCTATCTATCTATATATATATATCTATCTATCTCAATGGTTTGATGCAATACCAGATAAACAAGGACCTCTTCAAAACTTTGCTGGGCTGTGAAGTTGGTGGAGTGGGCACAGTTATTTAGTTCAAGTGAGTTTGTGTTGTTGACGTTTGTGTGATAGAGAGGCAAAGAGTAGAGAGAGAGAACACAAGTGACTATAGACAGTGAGTAAGAGAGAGAGAGAGAGAAAGAGGGGTGTGTGTGTGTGTGTGTGTGTGTGTGTGTGTAAAAAATATGAGAGAGAAAATATGAGTGTTTAATATGAGTGGCTCAGTGCATCAATCTTAACATTGCCACAGGAGAAAGGTCTGTGAACGAATTTTTATACTGACACTCTTTAGAACTCAATTGTGTGTGTGTGTGTTTATATTCAACTATCACACACAGACTTGCTACATCTCTTATAGGGGAAAGTGAGGCTGGTGGACTGTTTCTGAGCTAATGTACAACATACCCCCACACACACAAACAAACAAACAAGCAAACAAACACTCACAGTGGATTTTGAAGTCTTTGTACTGCCGGTCTTCAATGGCGACCACGTACAGTGCTGCTCTGTCCGGAAACATCAGACCATCAGGTTTCTACGAAATAGAGAGATAGAGGGGGAGAGAGAGAGAGAGAGAGAGAGAGAGGGAGGGAGAGATGACTTTGAACAATATCATTTTGTTGTTATGTATGAGATAAAGAACAGTGCCCCTGTTGAGTGTTCAGCATATAAAACAGGTCCACTGTTTTGAAGTCGACTGAGGACATCTACAAAGGCCTTCTGTTTGGTAAGGGGAACTGTGTAAAAACAGATAAAGCATTTACAAGATATAATAGTGATCCTTTATAATAGACGCGTTAATAAAGCATTTGCAAGATGTAAGATGAGACACGTTAATAAAGCATTTGCAAGTTGTAAGAGTGATCAAACGTTAATAAAGCATTTGCAAGATGTGAAAGTGATCAGACGTGTTACAGTAATAAAGCATTTGCAAGATGTGAGCGTGATCCGTTATAATAGACGTGTTAATAAAGTATTTTTGTTAGTACAGTTTGTTACAGTAGATCATTAGATCATTATTAGTCATTAGATAATATAAGTAGATTATGTACATGTGGTGCTATGAGACACTTAAAAGAAATTGCAAATGTTTATTCATGCATAACATACATGTTTAAGGGTAAACGCATAGCCAATAAAAATGCCAAAACCCCCACATAAACGTAAATGTATAATTAATTATTTAGACAGACAATAATAAATGGTATTAAAAATTGTAAGATGATTACATGGGGCTATACTATTCAGCAGGATGACAACTGCTTATTTTGGAGGACAAAATGAAAACAATCTCCATCTGATGCAATATGTTAGAGTTTGGTTGAACCAAACCACCATTCACCATATTGCAGTGACAGACATAATTTTCTCTGTTCTTCCTAATTGCTACTAAAACATATTGTGAGTGACCCATGGGGATAATATGATTTAAATGTGTATCTATCCTCACCCATATCAGAGGTATAAAACATCTGTCTTGTAAAATATGTCTTTGACAACAGCATATATTCTACATGCACATGGCATGTCAGGGATGTGCTGCTATCCATTGGTTGTACACTGCAAAAAATAAAATCTAGCCAAGTGTTGTTAATCTTATATTAAGATCAACCAATCTATTTGGTATTGTTTTTAGCATGAAGAGACTTACCTAGCGCTCTATCGTAAGATCATTTTGACTTGACTTATTTTAAGGAGTCTTATCAAGGCAAATTTGATTGTTTTAAAGACAAATTTGCTTGTTTTCATGATGAAACATCTTAAAATAAGTAAACTCTTTGAATGAAGGCAAACAATATTACGAAAAAGCGCTAGGCAAGTCTCTTTATGCTGAAAACAATAACAACTACATTTGTTTATCTGGTAACACTTTACTTGACAGGTGAGTTCATAACACATTCATAGCAGCTGTCATAAACTGCACATTAAGCATTCATGACTGTTTCATGAGACATGACTCAACATTCATACCAAACCTTTCATGAATGTGGAAGACAGAACGACAAAAATGTGTCAAAAGTCCAACAATTGCAAAGCAGCATTGCAGTTTTTGTTCCAAACCTCTTACCTGATTATGTCACATCTGAGTCAATGGGCTACTCCAGTGCCAAAAACACAGAACATGGTCAAGCAAATAATTTTTGTTTCATAAAAATGTATTTGTTTTATGATACCTTTGCAGAGGATTTCTCATCTTTTGCTACTGGGAATGTCCAACCATTCCAGGTTACACAAATACGGGTCAGCTGAATGTAGGCTAGTTTACCTCCCAGGGTTAAATTCAGTGATTATGAATACTTCACAACTTGTATTGTAAAGTGACATTCGATGTAGACTTCATAAGATATTTATGAAATATTTACAAAGGCTGGAGAGAAAAACGGCAATGCTGCTTTGCGATTGTTGGACTTTTATTTTGACAAGTTGTCATCGTTCTGTCTTCCACATTCATAAAAGGTTTGGTATGAATGTTGAGTCATGTCTCATGAAACAGTCATGAATGATTTATGTGCAGTTTATGACAGCTGCTATGTATGTGTTATGAACTCACCCATCAAGTAAAGTGTTACCGTTTATATTAATTGTATATTTTTGTATTGTATGCATTTCTGCCTGTCATGATTATGAATACAGTCCCAGCTGATTCTACTGGGTATTCTGCCTCTCCTCTTTTGCACCGTTGTATTGTGTGCATATGTTTGACCTTCTTGCTGGTCACTTTCATTTACACAATGCAATCAGCAGAGTGTGTGAACATTTAATTTAATGTGTTGTTGTTGTGTAGCAATGACAAGAATGTGTTCACTCAAAATGTGTTTTAGAGTAATATGGTTTACCGCTTAGTTAATGTACATATCACCACCTATGTTCTCTTGCCATCTAGACTATGATTTCAGTGTCAGTATCTAGCTGCCAAAGCACACACACACACACACACACACACACACACACACACACACACACACACACACACACACAAACAGCGTCACTAACCAGCCACTTGTCCCTGGCGTAGATGACGGTGTTGAGCATGGACTCATAGAAGAGGCAGTAGCCCATCCACTCGGAGATGATGATGTCCACCTGCTCCACAGGTAACTCCGCCTCCTCCACTTTCCCCTTGAATATAGTGATCACTGCAAGACAGGGACACACACACACACACACACACACACACACACACACACACACACACACACACACACAAACACACACACAGAGTGAGAGACAGAAATGGAAATGTGAACAATTATGTCTACTGGCAGCTAAAACACAGATGTGCAGTGCCTGCTTCCTGAGGAAAACACACGAAAGCTACTTTAGCACCATAACTCTCTCTCTCTCTCTCTCTCTTTCTCTCTCTCTCTCACACACACACACATACACACACACACGCACACACACACACACACACACAATTCCAAGCTGGCTTCAACTGGGAATCTCACCAGCAAGCTGACAAAAGTTGACAAATGATCTTGAGATACATGTCATTCTCTTGTTTGGGTGATCTTAGCACTTTTTTAATGTGCAAGCTCATTATCCTTGCGCATTAAAAAAGTGCAACTTCTGTGCAAATGTATTCTTGATGTTCATGAGACAAATCATTTCACAGGTACCCCAGTAGGTCTGCAATGTGTGACTTCAGTTGCTATCATACAAAATAAACAGTTACATTTACTTGACAGTATCGACATAAGAGTGACATGACACTGTCATGAACGTGTCATAAACAAGTCATAAATGTTTATGACACAATGCTTCTGTTATTAAGTGACATTCGGTTTTTGTCATAACAAGTTAGGGTTAGTTTAAGAGTTAGGGGTTAGGGTTGGGCCGATGGACGATATCCCGATGGGAAGCAACCATCGTGATGCCACGCCCCCACATGCCAGGCACTAATTCCTGCTGTAACATAGGCCTTTCCATTGAAATGAAATAGAGCCTACTTTAAAGGCTGTCAGCCAAACAGTTATCACTTATTAGTCTACCGTCTTGTAAAATAAAAGACTTATTGACCGACTTGGTTACACTTTACTTGACAGTATCGACATAAGAGTGACATGACACTGTCATGTACGTGTCATAAACAAGTCATAAAGGTTTGTGTCATTCGTTTTTTTTTTTCATAACAAGTTAGGGGTAGGAGTAGGGTTATGTTTAGGGTTAGGGTTAGGTTTAGGGTTAAAGTTAGAAGTTAGGATTAGGGTTAGGGTTCATGTGTAATGACAGTGTCATTCAACTCTCTCTCTCTCTCTCTCACACACACACACACACACACACACACACACACACACACACACACACACACTACAACACACAGCGGTCTGCGGTGCTATATCACACTTCTGATGTGTGAGGAAGTGACACGTAATTTGCAAACAAACCAGTCATCTTAGAAAAACACTTCCTCATGTTCCTAATGTATATGAGTGGAACTGAGCTAAATGATGGACCAATCAGGTGAGCCCTAAGCTAGAGGCCAGGACCCAGTTTCCCGATAACAACGGAGACACGCTCTTAAGAGGGTTTTCTACGATTCATCTTACGATCGTTCGTTTGTTTTTTCCGTAGATCTACGAGTGTTTTCACGACGCTCTTAAGCTATGATGGTTTCAGGAAACAGTCGGCAAATCTTAAGACGTTCGTAAGAGGGACTTTACGACGCTCTTAGGCTTAAGATGCTTTCGGGGAACTGGGCCCAGTCTTCACCAGGTAGAGCTGCAGTCGCAGTCATTCTCTCACACACACACACACACACACACACACAAGCACACAAACACTGTCCCTCTCTCTCAGACTCTATCTCTCTCTTACACACGCACAAATACACACACACACACACACACACACACACACACACACACACACACACACACACACACACACACATACACACACACACACACACACACACACACACACACACATACACACAAGAACTCAAACACTGTCCCTCTCTCTCAGACTCTCTATCTCTCTCTTACACACGTACAAATGTACACACACACACACACACACACACACACACACACACACACACACACACACACACATATGCACATAGAAACACACACACACTGAGTTTGTGTATCATGCCTTTGAGGAATAAAACACCTATTAAGAGAAACATCAGCTAAATTAGCTTTGAAAGTTGTTGTTTGTAAACCCAATATAAGTGCAAATGACATTTAGCAGATTGCCTGTATGAGATAGCTGAATTACTCTGCACGGCTGTTAAATTTGAAGAGAGATGTCTGAAGTGCAATTTAAGACATGACAACAACAGACATTCAGTTAATTCAGTTCTGCATGGCCACAACGTGACCAGTGCCTGCAGCTGTCACTTGCATTAGGAAGGCTAATGGTTTTATCCAGACATAAAAGAACTGTGAGCCGGTGTGAGAGCGTATGGGTATGCAGATATATGTGTATGTAGATGTGTGTGCTGACCCGTGTGCACTATTTGTTTGTTAAGTCCGACTGACATCACGGGCCCAACAGCTCTTTCGTCCAAAAGATGTTTACTAGCGCAGCCAACCTGTTTTCACAACTTATAAACCTAACAGAGTAATTAGCGTAGCTGTGATGATAATCAAGGCTAACATCCAGGCCTCTGCGAAAAATAGGATTTTATTAGGTTGAGGGAGCAAGTGAGTAGTGGAATGACTATTGGCTACTTTAAATAGCGGAAAAAAATAGTTCCTTTAACTGGCTACGGAAAATAATGAGCGGCTCTGGGACCAGTTAAATAATAAAAAAAATATATATATAATAATAAAAAGTATTATCGGCACATCATTGCATCACAACTTAACTTGATTACTGTGTAAATATATTGTATTTCTGGTCTTACCACTGTCCAGATGGTTGGCTTTGATGATCTTCTCTGAATATTCTGATATACTGGAGCATTCGATCTAGAAACACACAACATAAAGATATATGGAAGCATTACAAACCATCTGGTGCTCAACTGATGCTAAACAACTACTGCATCATTATGCAGTTGATGAAGGAAAACTGTGATGTGACACTCTGAGTGTGTGTTTGTGTGTGCTTGTGTGTGTTTCTAACCATTATACAGAACAACACGCTGATTGCTGCAAGTCTGCATGAAGGCAAAAAAATGCTCACCACACACACACACACACACACACACACACACACACACACACACACACACACACACGCGCGCGCGCACACACAAAACACACAGTGGCCTTGCTAACAGCCTCATTTGTCCTGCTGAGTAACATTACTGGTCCGACGCGGCCGCTCTCAGCCATTGACTTTCATTAGGAGGGCAGAGCCATGCTGGAACATGTCTGCAAAATAGATATCTATGTGTGCACCTACTATATGTCTGTGTTGATGGCTGTCAATGGTTTTGGGGTGTTGTATTCCTGTGTAATGCTGCTGTGTGGATGCTTTTTTGTTGTGTGTGTGTGTGTGTGTGTGTGTGTGTGTGTGTGTGTGTGTGTGTGTGTGTGTGTGTGTGTGTGTGTGTGTGTGTGTGTGT